>NC_050459.1:27883426-28133012 GCF_903995425.1 Onychomys torridus | reverse complement strand
ATTCAAATACATGGAATCATACAGTATTTGTTTACTGTCTTTTTTCTTTTTAAATCTATATATGATTCATCCATGTTCTCATACATCAACAGCTTGCTTTTCTTAACATATTTTTTAAAGAATTATTTACTTAGTATGCATTCAGTATTCTGCCTGCATCTATGCTTGAATGCCAGAAGAAGGGCACCAGATCTCATTACAGATGGTTGTGAGCCACTGTGTAGTTGCTGAGAATTGAACTCAGGACCTCTGGAAGAGCAGCCAGTGCTCTTAACCTCTGAGCCATCTCTCCAGCCCTCTTAACTTATTTTTAAAAACATTTAATCCCAGAGAAGAATTTTAGGATAATTCCATTAACACTAGTAGCTCCCTGATTAGATGTAGCCATTATTCACCCTCTGCCCCAACCTAGACTTTTATTCTTTCAGTAAATCTTTTTATTGAACCACTTGAAACATGCAGATATCAAGAGACACTTCATCCCTAAATACTTGAGCATGGGCTCCTAAGAACAAAGATATGGTGTGACCTCAATGTCATTATAATGCTCATAAGATATTTGACATCTGTACAATACTGATAGGGAGCCCATGTTCACGTTCTCTAGTAACAGTCTCTACAAGAGGGCAGGTGCACATCCTAGGAATGTGATGGGCTCTGAGAATATAGGTTCAGCTGCTCTGACCTTGACGCTTCCTCATCCTGCTCTCCCTCATACACACCCCTTCCTCGTCTCTCTGGGCATCATTGCTTCCCATACCTAGAAGCCTGGCATCGTGGGTAGTTGACAACACCTTCTGCTTCCTTCTCCAGGTGCCAGAGCCAGAGAAACAGAAAATGCCAGGTATTCAGTGTGCAAAGAGAAAGGAAGCCCCAATGGCTGGATTGGGGAGAGTCCATCTGCCATCATTCACCATCAATTAAATCCCACAAGGCTTTCACAAGCCCTCCATCTCCAGGCATGAACCCTTCCTGGATATATCAGATTAGACTTGAGTTATGTAGCCCAACCTGTCTTCCAAGCTACCATCTTCCTGCCTTCTGAGTGCTGGTCTACATAGTTCAAGTCTAGCCTGAGCTACCTATTGAAACCCTGCCTCTAAGTCAGTCTATCAATAAAGTAAATAAACAACCAGGCCCCACTGTCCTAGTCAGGGTTACTACTGCTGTGATGAAACACCATGACCAAAAATCAACTTGGAGAGGAAGGGTTTATTTGGCTTACACCTCTACACCATAGTCCCTCACTGAGGGAAGTCAGGACAGGAACTCAAAAACAGGGCAGGAACCTGGAGGTAGGAGCTGATGCAGAGGCCATGGAGGGGTGCTGTTTACTGGCTTGCTCCTCATGGCTTGCTTGGATGTTGTGGAATATTAATTGAAAAAAGATATGTTACATTTGTTTATGCTGTGGAACATTTGTTTAATGATGCAAAGATGCGTTGCATTTTTTTTTCCATGTTGCATTAGTTTAACTCTGTGAAGTTGTGTTACTTTGCCTGTCTAAAATACCTGATTGATCTAATAAAGAGCTGAACAGCCAATAACAAGGCAAGAGAAAGAATAGGCCAGGCTGGCAGGCAGAGAGAATAAATAGAAGGAGAAAAAGAGAAGAGGGAGGAGTGAGAAAAAGGAAAAGGAGAAGAGGATGGCAGGTACCAGGCACTCAGCCACACAGCCAGACACAGAATAAGAAGAAAAAATAGACAGAAATAGGGAAAAAGGTAAAAGCCCAGAGGCAAAATGTAGACGGGATAATTTAAGAAAAACTGGCTAGAAACAAGCCAAGCTAAGGCTGGGCATTCATAAGAAAGAATAAGTCTCTGTGTGATTATTTGGGAGCTGGGTGGCAGGCTCCCCAAAGAGCAAAAGGTTCAAAAACAAAAACAAAAACAAAAACCTACACTCAGCCTGTTCTTATAGAACCCAGGATCACCAGCCCAGGGATGGCACCACCCACAATGGACTAGATCCTTCCTTATCAATCACTAATGAAGAAAATGCCTTGCAGGTTTTCCTTGAACCTGATCTTATGGAGACATTTTCTTGACTGAGGCTCCTCCTGTCAGATGACTTTAGCTTGTGTCAAGTTGACATGAAACTGTGCAGCATGTACAAGAGTTCTGCCTCTGTGTGTGTCTGTGCACCACATGTGTGCCCAGTGCCTGCAGAGGAGGGGAGAGGATGTTATAGACACCTAGAAAGGAGGGTTGCAACCCGGGTGTTTTGAAAGAGCAGCTAGTGCTCTTAACAGCTGAGCCCACCTCTCCAGCCTCTCTGAGAGTTACCAGGCTGGGTTTTAGGAACCTCCCCCCACCCTCACCGCCCCCAAAACTGATGATGAAGAGCTCAGCCTTTGCCCTTCCGTGCCGTCTCATCCGGGGAGATTCTGACTGTTTCTGCTTCTCTTTTAACCAGACAAATTAACAACGCCTTCACCGCTGAGTCCACTGATGGACATGAGAAAAGCTACAAGCTGTGGAAACAGAAAAGGAATTGGCAAGAAGAGAGGATGGGAGAGGCCTAGTACGGCTTATCACGATCAAAGGACAGAAACATGCCTGTAAAAAGGAGAAACCAGACCTGAGCCTCAACCAACCAGCTAGAGCAAAACCAGACCCCCCGAGCCTCCCCTCACCCAAGCCACTACAGCACCACTGCAGTGGCCAGCCCAGAGCACTTCCGTGTTATTGTTATCCGTTGTCATTGTTATTATTGTTGGTGGTGGCATTTCATGCTTCTTATGTGCCGCCTGGAATTTTTTGACAACTGCTTCCTTGATCTCTAAAAAGTGAAGACATTCTGTCCAGTTTGACGGATTCAAGCTGCAGAATTCCAAATGACCAGCAGGTGTCAACCAACTAACACGATTTTTTTGGCCTACTTTTAAAAAAAAATAAAGAGTTCCACGGAACCTAGATGGGGTCAATGGAAGTCCACCTTCACCAGCATCTCACAGGCTGTTCAGAGTTACCCTAATATATTCTTCCCTTCCTTCTTTTCTCCTTCCCTTCCTTCCCACATTTTTTTTACAGAACTGAAATCAAACCAAGGGCCTTTGTCATACATCCACTTAAGCACTATTCTTCCAAGACAACAGTCTAGTTCCACCACTCACTTCTTAACAGCCTCGCTTCCTTCCAATTCAGCGCCAATTGTCAAAGGTTCATCGACACATTGTTTATAATTTTGGGGGTATGGAGATAGAAAGGGAACCGTGATTTTATCTCTGCCCTAGAGAACTGTCTGCTGCTTAGCCTAGAGAGGGCTCAGTCGCAAGAGCAAAGCGTTGGTTACATTGCTCTGATCCCAACTACAGCTGATTTCTTTCTCAAGCAGGAGACCAGAGAGATGAGTGGTCCGGGCTGCTGGCGCTGGTGAGCTCCTTTGGGTCATTTAGGGACGTGGCTTTCTCCCATTTTGTTGCATCACAGTTGCTAGGATGTTGTCCTTAGCTGCGTGGTCAAAGCTGGGTCATGACCACGTCTGTGCTCGGGCCAGAAAAAGAGGAAGAGGAAAAAGCAGACAGCAATCTATTTCCTTTTGAGCAGTAAGCAGAGGTGTCATGTTTATCTCTCACAGCCACATTCTAGGGCAGGGCCCGAGTCATATGTTTGGCCTTATCTAGCCACAAGGAAGTCTGGGAAATGTAGTCATTTGTTAGGTTATGATATGCCTGAGGTATTACTATGGAACAGCTAGTAATCTTATCAGAAAGCTTGCTCTCTCTCTCTCTCTCTCTCTCTCTCTCTCTCTCTCTCTCTCTTTCTCTCTCTCTCTTTCTGTATGACTCATGGAACAACATCGTATCTTCTGATATCACTCCCAATTGTAACTTCACTGTCACAGTTTAGAAATTCCAGTTCAGAGGAAATGGGGGGTTGGGGGAGTGAGGAGAATATCCTATAGCAGTTTACCGCACACAACGCTTTACTAATGAGACATATGCTCCTGCCTCTCGGGTGACGCGTATCACCATGACAGTTAAGATGATTAGTTCCCAGTAAAATGAAACTTGGACTCTGAGATTATTTTCTGTGCATGAGAATGTGACATTTGAGTTGACTCTTTGAAGCATGATTAGAAGCTAGTCAGGTGGAAAAAGAGGAAGAACATTCCAGAGTGCGAACAATCTGTGCGGAGGCCTGTAGTCATGGAGGGTCAAGCACATTCATTATGGAGAGTGAGTCTGGTAGGGAGTCAGGCAGGAAATGGAAGGAAGTATTACTATTTATAGCTATATGGGTCAGGTTTCATTTCCCACCTGACTATTCCCCCACTGTGGGGGAACACAAGCCACAGTGTTGTTGGGGTTGGGAAACGGTCCTCTGCTCCGGCTTATCATCTAATGCCAAGAAAATCTCATTTCTGATATTGCTTTTGTTTAAACAATGTGACACAGTTTTTAGAAAAATCTCACATAACTTTCATTTAATCCTAAACTTATGACTAATATCATCTCTGGTTGTTAAGAAGCAATTTATTTTTTATTTCTTTTTTGGTAAAAATAGCATACAAAGTTCCTTTGGCTCTATGATGCCCCCACCCTTGTCACCATTGACAAACAATGGCACTCGAGAAAAGAATTGGTCAAAGTGAGTGTGGTGCCTAGTACAGTTTTAGAGACATAAAGAATTACGCGTGTTGTTTGGGAGGTGGAGTGAGGCTTTCCATCAGGAGCACACGGCAGGAGGCAACTCCAAGGGCGGTTTGCTTGCAGCTTCACGCTGCTTCTGTTATGAGATTCTCACCCTATCCCCATGGGATTTCTGTATTATTGGCACAGCTCTAATTCTAGGGTTTTCAAATTGTCCAAGTTTATCAATGCATCCTAAACTTCGCTTAGCTACAAACAGACAGGGCTCTGAGGGCGCTGGGACCAGAGGAAGGAAGTTATGGCTGTGGAAGCAGGTGGTGAGCAGCTAGCATCCCAGGCGCTGACTGGAAATGTTGTTACCTGGGAGAAGTCAGATGTGGAACAGATGGAAGCTTTTCTGGAAGGCAGAAGGCAAGGCAGAGAGCCAAACAAAGCCTCAGATGCTCACCCATTAGGAGACGCGGTTGTGTGCCGTGAGAATGACTAGGACTCAGCACACGTTGTGAGCCAGGGTCTCGGGAATTGTGCCGGTCGATCATTAACTGGATAGGACTGAGCAAAGGCCAGGAGAGCTGTAGAGCACACGTCTAGATGCCTCTGTGATGTCATATCTAGAGACAGCTGGGGGTTGAGGGCTCTGATATAACCCCCTGCCGACATCTCAGTTCCCACAGCTCCTCAAGTCATGGCGATGTCAGTGAAACCATCATCGTCATCAAACATCATGACTGTCACCTGACAGAAACCGCTTACCGGAGGGGACATTTGTTCTGCTCATTTCAGAGGGCTCAGTCCATCATGGCAAAAGGGCGTGACAAACACCACAGTGGACAGGAAGCCCAGCGGTCATAACAGGAAGGAGGATAAGGCAGGATGTAGTCCCCGAGGATTCACCTTTGATGACTGTGGGAGCCCGTTTTGGGGTTCCTCGTGGCTTTACCCAGCAGGTCCTCATTGAGTGGTTAGGAGCACGGGCCTGAGTGCAGGTGTCTGAGATAGTCTGCACTTCGCTGTGCTGGGGGAGGAGGTCTTTTGCCCCATCCCTTGGCCTCTCTATAAATACCCTGGGGCAGAGACAGTGGGGGGGGGGGTGTTGGAATAGGTTCCAGGCCCTCTCGAGGCTACTCTGTATTTTCTATCTGTTTATCTCCGCACTATAAATCCTTCTATCTAATATTTCCTGCTGCTCACACTCAAGAAAACTCTGGGGAGCTGTGGGGTCAGTGGATGAACGCCCCACAGGTGACCTACTTTCTGCAACCAGGTTCCACTTTCTACCAATTCACCACTTTGCAATAAATAGTCCATTCAAACGTTGAATGTGTTGGTGGGTAGAACCACTGATTTAATAAGCGCTCTCGACACTCATCCCGATAGAAGATCAACACTATTCAGTCGGAATAGAACGCAAGCGTCATAGTTCAGTCTGGGCTTCCATAGCAGACAATCACACACGGGGTGGTGTTTGAAGAACTTCCAGAGGCTAAAGTTTAAGGTAAAGGTGTTATCAGGGTAGGCTACGTGACGAGGATGCATCCCTGGAAGAGTGAGCGGTGTGTGGCAAGCCCTGGGTTCTATTCTCAACACTGGGAGGGAAGAAAAGCTTCCGTCTCAGCACCAAGATGGAACCCCTGGTGGCCTCATCCAGTTTAAAGACCTTAGTAACCTCCTGGAGGCTGGTGAGATGGTTCGTCCATTAGAGGCAATTTCCGGCTTCATCCCTGAGCTTCAACTCTGGGGCTCCTAAAAAGGTAGACAGATAGAATCGACTCCTTAAAGTTCACACACACACACACACACACACACACACACACACACACACACACACAGAGAGAGAGAGAGAGAGAGAGAGAGAGAGAGAGAGACTGGGATTTTTTAAGACCTCACATCTAAATACTATCACACATTGCAACATCTGAATTTTGGACACATGCAAACCACAACTACATATGTGACTCAAAATTTTTCTAGTAGCCTGGTAGTAGTAGTTATTAAGAACACTTGCTGCTCTTTCAGAGGACCTGAATTCCTTTCCCAACACCCACATAACACCTGTAACCTCAGTTCCAGAGATTCTGACTTCCTCTTGTGACCTCCAGGGATACACACACACACACACACACACACACACTTTTAAAAATTTTTCCTAGTAGTCATAATTTTTAATTAGTAGGAAGTTCTCTATGGCAAGTGGTGAAACTTGGTGTTGATTACTGAATGGATTGCTGACGTGATCTGCTCCAGGCTATGTGTCTACAGGACCAAGGGTAGAGCTATACACTAAGCACCAAGGTAACCAGATAGAGTCAATGTGGAGGCCCACAAAGGTTTCCTAGTGAGATCTGAGCTTGCTTTACCTGGCAAAGCTGCATTAGAGCATTGTGTGACCATGTGCATGGTCACTAGGTGATTGGAAGGGTTTGCACTTGGCTGTGCTGGAGAGGGGAACTCTTTTACTCCACCCCTGGGCATTCCTATAATAGCCTTTAGAAGAGACAGGAGGGGCCAGTGGATAATGATCCAGGCCCTCCCGAGGCTATCCTGTGTTTCTGTCTGTCTCTCTCCCCTCTGTCCTATCTAATATCTCTTATCCCCCACTCCTCAAGAGCACCCTTTTGTAAAATGTGGGAGCCAGTCTCTCAGCTGGCCTTCATCACCCCTTGGATTCTATGGCCTTTCTGGAGTCAGAATACCAAACTACAGACCTGCTGAAGTCTGTCATCTATCTATAGGCTGTAGTTAGAGTCAAGGGCCCAAAGTCACCTCTGAATCTATAGCAATGTAGACTCCACGTCTTGAAGTGGTCACTAGAACCTCAGAAGTTGGAACCCTAACCCTACATCCACAATGACCCCAGAGACCACAAAAACCAAAGTTCTAGTTGTTAGTTATTTATTTTGGTGCTCTTACCCCACGAGGAACACGTCCCGAACACAACAAATCCACAGAAGAGCTGTTTATTAATATAGGATAGAAAGAGATGTGACAGGCCTGTGTGAAGCACACACGTGAGTGAGGAGAGGAGAAGAGAGAGAAGAGAGGAGAGAAGAGAGAGAGGAGAGGAGAGGAGAGAAGAGAAGAGACCTGTGCAAAACGGCGCCGGCTTTTTAAAGAGTGGGCCGCGCATGCGTACAGGACCACATGTGGCTACTCCACGCATGCGCATAGATCACATAGCCATGCGCACTTTACGCAACTATGTAAAGCCACGGAGTCCTAGCCATGAGAAATGTTCTGACCTGGAAATGGCTATTTTGAACCGGAAATAATTAGGCGGTCCGCCGGGCAAGCCCAACCGTGTGGACATGTTGTGATTTCCTATCACTAGTCTCTTGGGGGACCCGGGCATCCTGGAGCAAAATTTGGGTCCTACTCTGACCTCTGAGGACACTGGCTTGGAGTCCTGGTTACATGGTGTTGTCAGGTATGAAGAATTCAGAGTCCTGGTCACCCTGTGCTCTCTGGTCCCACTGGAACCAGAGTTTGGTAACCTGGCATTCTAGTTCTGTAGAAGCCAGGGGACAAAGTCAAGACAGTAATACAAAAAGACATATATGGAAGGGGGCAGTAAGAGACATAAATGAGGGCTGGAGAGATGGCTCAGAGGTTAAGAGCACTGACTGCTCTTCCAGAGGTCCTGAGTTCAATTCCCAGCAACCACACGGTGGCTCACAACCATCTGTAATGAGATCTGGCACCCTCTTCTGTATACATAATAAATAAATAAACAATTTAAAAAAAAAGAGAGAGTCATAAATGATATTTCCAAGAAGTCTGGGATACATTCAAGAGACCAAATCTTAGAATCCATGATGTAAAAGAAGGATCATACATCAAATAAAATGAAATAGATGATTTAAAGTTTACAGAAAGAGGTAGGCATCCAAACACAAGAGGTCTAGAGAGCTCCAAATAGACACAGAGGAGAAACTCTCCGTGACACGTTATAGTCATGATGTCAAAAACACAAAGTGAAGAAATTGCTCTGAAAGAAAGTAGCATGAGGAACACACATAGGAAGGCAGGAGTGTCAGAATCCAGCCAGACCATTCATCAGCAACCACAGATGCCAGAGGGACATAAAAGGAAATATTTTCAGCTCCGAGAGAAAACAGCTGTGAACCAGGAAGGCTACACCCTGCAAGACTGCCTTTCAAAATTGATAGAGACAAACACAAATTAAGGTAATCCCTGACACCCGTGCCGGCCCTCTCGAAGGTTCTAAGTGGAATATTTTACAGGGAGGAAGAGGAAAGAGGAAAGAAGAGGCTCTCTTCATGTAAACACGTGACACATACACTCTATGAATAAAAAAACAGATGAACAAGCTAGACTTGGTCAAGAAACAGCAAATCACCTAACAAACGTATAGGAAACAGCAAACCCCTTGGTACAATAAGCCTTAAAGGTAATGGCCTCAACCCACCACTGGAAAGATACAGAGTGATAGACTGGATCAAAGACTAAGAACTAACCACATGCTAGCTCCAGGAAACACAAAGCTGGCAAAGACACCCAGAAACTTAATATCAAAGGAAGGCAAATACACCCCCCAGCCCATGGGAAACCAACAGCGGTGGTTATCCTTGTATCAAAATAGACTTTGAGGGTTGGGGATTTAGCTCAGTGGCAGAGCGCTTGCCTAGCAAGCGCAAGGCCCTGCCTGGGTTTGATCCTTAGCTCAAAAAAAAAAAAAAAAAAAAAAGTAGACTTCGAACCAAAACTAATCAGAAGAGGTTAAGAAGGATCCTGCATGTGAATGAAAGGAACAGTTCAGTAAGAAGATATAAAAGTTGTAAACATCTTTGTGCCAAATACTGGCGCCCCTAATTTCATTAAAGCAACAACAACACCAGAAGAAATAGAAGACCACATAGGCCCTGACACAGTAATAGTGGGGGAGCTACAGCTCTCTACCTTTGTTTGTTGAGACAGGGTTTCTCTGTGTAGTCCTGGTTGTCCTGGAACTCACTCTGTAGAGGCTGGCCTCGAACTCACAGAGATCCACCTGCCTCTGCCTCCCGAGTGCTGAGATTAAAGGCGTGTGCCACCACTGCCCAGCTAATTCTCTATTCTCATATTTTGATAGGTACTCAAAACTAAAAAGCCATAAAGGAATTCCAGGGATAAGATATACTATCTATGGATGAACTGGAGTTAAAAATATATACTAAACATCCCATCTAACAGATAGGGAATACACATTTTCCTGAGGAGCACATGGAACCTTCTCCAAAACAGATCTCTTTTCAGTCATGGTGTTTCATCGCAGTAATAGAAGCCCTAACTAAGACACTCACCCAACAAACTGCTTGATAATCATCCCAACCCCAGATGCCTAGACACCAGCAAGAAAACACAACAGTAGCCGGGACAATATGTCTCCACCAGGATCCAGCAGTCCTGCTTCATTGGGCCCTGAGAAATGCAACACAGCTGAAGCACAAACCAAGGACTTCAAAACAGCTGTGATGAATGTGTTCACGGACCTTAGAGAGGGTAGGAACAACTCCATCAATGAAGTCTATGGAAAACACAAACAGTAGAATAAAATGAAGAAAACAGTTCAAGAGACGAAAGCAAAAAATAGAATCACTAGAGGAAAGTGGAAATGAAAACTGAGGAAAAACAGGAAATGAAAAATCTAGTAAGTCAAGCAAAAACCTCAGATGTAAGCCTCATGGTCATGGATCGGTAAGATTAATACAGTCAAAATGGCAATCTACCAAAAGCAATCTAGAGATCCAGTGCAATCCCCATCAAAATTCCAACACAATTCTTCACAGACCTTGAAAGAACAATTTCCAGCTTCACATGGAAACACACACACACACACACACACACACACACACACACACACACACAAATATCTAAAATAATCCTAAATAATAAAAGAACTACTAGGGGTATTACCATCACTGATCTCAAATTGTATTACAGAGCTATAGGAATAAAAACAGTATGGTATTGACATAAAAAAGACACAATGATCAATGGAATCCAACTGAAGACCCAGACACAAACCCACACACTTATGAACACCTGATTTTTGATAAAGAAGCCAGAAATATGCACCAGACAAAAGACAGCATCTTCAACAAATGGTGCTTGCCAAACTAGATGGCTGCATGTAGAAGAATCCAAGAAGATCCATACTTAGCACCCTGTTCAAAACTCAAGTCTAAATAGATCAAAGACCTCAACATAAAACCAGACACACTGACTCTGATAGAAGAGAAAGTGGGGAATAGCCTTGAACTCACTGGCAAAGGAGACTTTCTGCACAGAACACGGTTAGCATGGGCACTAAGATCAACAATTAATAAATGGGACCTCAGGAAACTGAAAAGCATCTGTAAGGCAAAGGACATTGTCATTCTGACAAAGTGGCAGCCTACAGAATGGAAAAAAAAAGAACTTTTACCAACTATACATTCAACAAAGGGCTAATATCCAAAATATATAAAGAAAAAAAAAAAAACCCTGGACATCGAGGAAACAAATGACCCAATTTTTTAAAAATGGGGTACAGATCTCAACAGAGAATTCTCAAAAGAGGAAGCTCAAATGGCTGAGGAATACTTAAAGAGATACTCAATATCCTCAGTCATCAGGGAAATGCAAATCAAAACTACTTTGAGATTTCATCTTATAGCAGTCAGAATGGCCACAATCAATAAAGCAAATGACTGCTCGAGCTGGGGAGAATGTAGGGTAAGGAGAACACCCATCCACGGTCGGCAGGAGTGAAAACGTGTACAGCCACTGGAAATCAGAGCGGCGGTTCCCCAGGAAGCTGAGACTACATCTACCTCAAGATCCAGCTATACCACTCTCGGCATATACCCAAAGGACTCGGCACTCCACTACAGATAAACTGACTCAACCATGTTCATTGCCACTCTATTCATAATAGCCAGAAATTGGAAACAGCCTAGATGAGTGTCTGTGGATGAACAGATAAGGAAAATATAGTCGATTTCCACAGTGGAAAAATACTCATCAGTTAAAAAAGAAAGAAAGAAATCATGACATTCACAGGTAAATGGATGGAGCTAGGAAAAAAAAAATCATAGTGAGGTAACCCAGACCCCAAAAGGTAACTATGGTATGTATTCACTTATATGTAGATGTTAGCTGTTAAGTCATTGATAAGCAAGCTACACTCCATATGATCACAAAAGTTAGGTATAGAATAAAGGCCCTGGGGGGGGGGGTTGTCTCCCTAGGAAGGAGAACTAGAAAAGATAGTTATGAAAATATGATGGGGATTGGCATGGGAGGACCAAATCTGGAGGGGAGAGGTGAAGGAGGGAGGGAATAACAGGGACAGCCAAAAGTCAGGGCCATGTGAGATGTTGTCTGGAAACCTCCTACAGAAGGAGAGAATTGGCTCTTCTAAGTTGTCCTCTGACCTCTATGTATGTGCTGTGGCACACATGTGAACATACCCACACACAAATAAATTAAAAATGCAATAAGTACTGAGTTTCAAGGGAATAATCTGCTGTCGTTTTCATGGGCCGGCCTTTGTGTACGACTTGAAGTTTCTCTCCTATGACTTTCTTTGTTCTATGTGTGAGTGTTTTCACCATCATGTGACAATGTGGTCTTGTGTGTTTGGTGTTCTAAATGCCCCCGTATCCAGACTGACATCTGTCTTCCTAATTCTGGAACAATTTCTGCTAGATTTGGTTTGGTTTGGTTTGGTTTGGTTTGGTTTGGTTTGGTTTGGTTTGGTTTGATTGGTTTGGTTTGGTTTGGTTTGGTTTGGTTTGGTTTGGTTTGGTTTGGTTTGAGACAGGGTTTCTCTGTGTAGTCTTGGCTGTCCTGGGACTCGATCTGTAAACCAGGCTGGCCTCAAACTCAGAGATGCGCCTGCCTCTGTGGCACACACCGCCACTGCCTGGCTCTGTTAGGATTCTTCAGAAAATGTTTTCCGCCAGGTGGTGGTGGTGCATGCCTTTAATCCCAGCACTTGGGAGGCAGAGCCAGGAGGATCTCTGTGAGTTCGAGGCCAGCATGGTCTACAGAGTGAGTTCCAGTAAAGGTGCAAAGTTACACAGAGAAACCCTGTCTCAGAAAAAGAGAGAGAGAGAGAGAGAGAGAGAGAGAGAGAGAGAGAGAGGAAGGAAGGAAGGAAGGAAGGAAGGAAGGAAGGAAGGAAGGAAGGAAGGCAGGCAAGAAGGCAGGAAGGAAGGAAGGAAGGAAGGAAGGAAGGAAGGAAGGAAGGAAGGAAGGGAGAGAGAAAGAAAGAAAGAATGAAAGAAAGAAAGAAAGAAAGAAAGAAAGAAAGAAAGAAAGAAAGAAGAAAGAAAATGCTTTCCATGCCTTTAGAACAAGATTCTTCCCCTTCATCTATGACCATAACTCATCTTTTGGACTTTTCAGTAATGAGTATATCTTGAAATTCTCACTGGTATATTAATGTTTTGTCTTTGTTCCTGTTAGCTGTCCTATTGCCTCCACCCTGACTTCAAGCTCAGATATTCTGATCTCTCTTTGGTTGTTATACTACTGAGACGTTCCATGGGGTTTTTATTTGACTTACTGTGTTTTTTCATTTCTAGCATATCAGAGTGGTTTTCTTCAGTATTTCTGTGTCTTTGTTGGATTTTTCTTCCACACCGTGCATTACCACCATATTTTATCAGCCATTTGTATCTTTGAACATGTTCATAATTTTCATGATTTTAAGTTCTCTGACTGGGATTTCATCTAACTCACTCTTACTAGTTGCCATCACCAGCTGGGCAGTGGTGGCGCACGCCTGTAATCCCAGCACTCGGGAGGCAGAGGTAGGTGGATCTCTGTGAGTTCAAGGCCAGCCTGGTCTACAGAGCTAGTCCAGGACAGGCTCCAAAGCTACAGAGAAACCCTGTCTCGAAAAACCAAAAAACCAAAACCAAAAACAAAAAACTAGTTGCCATCAGCACAAGGTGTAGTAAGACAGGCCTATAGGGTCGAGGAAATTGGCTCAGAGTAGTTGCCAAGACATGCACATAACATACTTCCTTATGAGCCAACCTAGAGTCTGCCTGAGGGCCTAGCAACAGCCACTGTCAGAGTTCCTGATTGTGCCCAGCCAATGAGGGATGACCACACAATGCCACCAGATTGCTACACAGACTGGGTGCTGGGAGGAGGGTGTATAAGGCCTTCCCCATGATTAAGTAAACAACTTTGTTGTCTTCAACTGACTCCCAGTGTCTGTGCTGTTGATGCCACACCCTCTCCCCCTCTTCCCCGAGGGAGCCATTAGGATCCGGCAACAACAAAGTTAATAACTTTGACAGGAATTATGTTGCCATGGATTTGCATGTCTCTTATAACACTGCACTGGGATTTCTGCATCTAGTGTCATTTCACTTTTAGGTTTTTTTTTTTAATCAGCCATATTCTTTCAGTTGGAGTACTGGCAGAGTTCTAGTGGGGCTTGGGTGTGACAGAGTTGAATGTGTAATTCAGAAAACAGTCCCTCCATTCTGGAGGGTGCCTGTGTAACCACTATATTATTCCCCAAGCAGTATCTTAACTGGAAGAGCAACCTCAGCTTCCAGGCATTACAGGGATGAAAACGTTCTACTGACGAATTAAGAGCAGTGGCCTCTATCGCTTCAGTAACTGTGGGAGGCTAAAAGCCAAGGTTAGTACAGAATGTCCTTGGATTGTAGTGAATGAGATTGGGCTTGGGAGGGAACAATGAGGATAAAGATTAGGACAGGTATTAGATCAACTGTGAAGAGGGGGAAGTGAATGTGGGTAAAGCAGCCTGGCAGGGCAGGTTAGGCTACTGTTAGGGCCCACAGTTTTAGAGACTATTAAGTCTATGGGTGGGTACAATAAAGAAGTTAAAAAAGAAGGAATGATTAATGACAAGAGAGGAAAAGACACGGGAACAAGGGATGTGAGCAAAGAGCACAGTAGCAACATCCTGTAATAAAGAGGCCGGAGAAACATCAACCACAGCCATAAAACCTAAATAGCAATCTACAAACAAAAGCTAACCCACCATGAGACATATGTGCAAGAGTGGAGATTACATAATAATAAATATGAGATAATACTTACAGCGAGCGCTGCTAGCACAGTTACATTGAGCTGAAAGGTGACAATTCTCAGATCCTTCTGACCCTCGAAGGCTCTATAGCAGTGGTTCTCAACCTTCCTAATGCTTCGGACCCCTTAATACATGTTGTGGTGATCCCCCCAACCATAAAATTATCTTTGTTGCTACTTCATAACTGCAATTTTTCTGCTGTTATGAATCATAATGTAAATACCTGATGTGCAGGATTATGTGATATGGGACCCCTGTGAAAGGATCACTGGACCCCCCAAAGGAGTCACAACCCACAGACTGAGAACCACTTCTCTGCATAATGTTGTTAGCTTTTTATTTTGAGGAAGTTAAACTGGAGGCCACCTGAGAAATATTTCACTGGAAACCATAACTGTTTTGCCCCTGCCCTCGCTGCCCTTTGTGATACGGGATGTAAAACAAAATAGCTAATCTTGCTGAATCAGACAGTAAGGAGATCTGCGAACTTCTGGCAACTTTCTCCATCTTTGCCCCACAGATGATTAACTATGTCCGGGTCCTTCAACATAATACAGTATTCCGCACAGTGACCCCAGCACACCGGGCACTGACCAGGCCCTTTGTTCAAAAGCCCTTGTCTATATCTAACTTTACTTATTTAAATTCTGATAGAGAAATATTAAAGAGACATGAAAAGTTTTAAGGCTTTGTAATTTTATATTCTCTTGGGAGAATTCTAGTTGTTGTTGTTTTTTTTAATTATGGGCCTGTGTGTGTGTGTGTGTGTTATGTACATGTATGTATGTGTATTCATGAATGTGTTCATGTGCCTGTGGAGGCCAGAAGTTGACATCAGGTTCCCTCTTGCTCACTCTCTACTTGATGTACTAAACCAGGATCCCTCAATGAACCTAGAGCTTGCCCATTTGGCTAGTCTAGGTGGCCAATTTGCCCTGGGAATTTCCCCTCTGTCACTGTGCCTTCCCAGCTTTTTGTTTTGTTTTGATTTGGGGGGACAAGATTTCTCTGTCCTGGAACTAGCCCTATAGACCAGGCTGGCCTTGAACTCACAGAGATCTGCCTGTCTCTTGTCTCCCGAGTGCTGGGATTAAAAGCAGGAGTCACCAACACCACCACCTCACTGTTTATTTATTTATTTTTTTTTAGTTTTTTTGCAGCAGGCTTTCTCTGTGTAGTTTTGGAGCCTATCCTGGATCTCGCTCTGTAGACCAGGCTGGCCTCGAACTCACAGAGATCCGCCTGCCTCTGCCTCTGAGTGCTGGGATTAAAGGCGTGCGCCACCACCGCCCGGATTTTCTTTCTTTCTTTCTTTCTTTCTTTCTTTCTTTCTTTCTTTCTTTCTTTCTTTCTTTCTTTCTTTCTTCCTTTCTTTCTCTTTCTTCCTTCCTTCCTTCCTTCCTTCCTCCCTTCCTCCCTCCCTCCCTCTCTCTCTCTCTCTCTCTCTCTCTCTAACTCAGTTTCATCTGTGTGGTTAGATTTTAATCTATCATTACTATTTTATTATTATTACTATTCTTCCCCCAGGAGATTAAAAATAAGCCAACAAAAGGTGTGATTTTTCAGGATCTGGATGATCAATATTTATAGCTATCGTATTTGGTCCCAAATAAGCATAACTTCTTAAGGGTATGAGCAGAAGAAGGTAGAAACACAAAAAGGTAGAAGACAGTGCTCGACTTCACTGGTAACCTACGAATCAGAGGCTAAGGAAAGGCTACATTTATCTTTGAACTAATTAAGTTCTTTTATGATAATATTTGAGAATAGCGAGTGTTTGATGAAATGGGAACCTTCTAATGTTGCCAGTAAGAATGTAAATTGGAGACTAAAGTCCAAAAGCCTTTAAAAATTTTCATTCTCCTTTAACAATTCCTTATTATGACTGAACATAAAGAAATAACCTTAAATACAAAGGGCTTTTATTACATTTCATTTAGCGTGCGTGCTCACACGCTCACACTTGAGAATGTGCCAGGGTCGGAGGACAACTTGTAAGTTCTCTTCTTTTACCATGGGAATCCCGGAGATTAAACACAGACCTGCTGGCCCCAGTTGTCTTTATCTGCTTAGCTATGTTGCTGGCCCAAGGCAAGGGCTTTTAGACAAAGATGCCACTTGGTACCAGGTGATGTTAAAAGTGAGAAAACACCTAAGGACCAGCATGTGAGGAGTGGCCGTAAGAATGTGGTCAGTTGTACCGTCTTGAAGGGCTATGCTGGTCACAGCCAAGCAGCTGTGGGAGTCACAGAAAGCTAACAAGTCTCAGGGGTCGGAATTGCCTGCTTTGTTTACATCTCGTATTACTAACAGAAAGCTCTGGAATCCAGAGATTTGTTTCTCATCCAACAGTCCATGTATTAAACTACCCTTAACTGATAATAATAATTTTAAAAAAGTAAAATATGGTAAGAGAACACAAAAACTTTATCATACTGCCTAGCCATTTTCCTGACCACACTAAATGATCACGATTATGATAGTAATAAATAATATTTACTTTAATCTTGAGTGCTGACTGATGATGTGGAGAAGGCCTTGGTGTATCTCATTTATTCTTTTTGTTTGTTTGTTTGTTTTTTGTTTTCTTGAGACAGGGTTTCTCCGTGTTGTTTTGGTGCCTGTCCTGGATCTCGCTCTGTAGACCAGGCTGACCTCAAACTCACAGAGATCTGCCTGGCTCTGCCTCCCAGAGTGCTAGGATTAAAGGTGTGCACCACCAACCGTCCGCTTCATTTATTATTTTGTTTTGGATGATACTAAATGGTGGTGCACGCCTCCCAATCACCCCTGCCTCTCCAGCCCCTTATTGTCATTTTACACATCTCGCAATGCCTGTGCCTGCTTAGACCACATCTCCATGCGCTTTCCTCCTAGGCACTGTATCTGCGTGTGGTGCTCCATGCCCTAGGGGACCACATGAGTTTTGCCCTGGAGACCTAGGCTTCCAGCTTCTAGCATTGGGACCAGGCTCTGTTCTATGATAAAGAAAAGAGTTTCTGGAGGATGCTGAGGACCTGGGTTTCCAGTGTCTCAGTCTGGGTCTTAGGTGACAGCAGCTGGCTAAAGAAGATCTCCAAGCACCTAAAGAGGGAACTGTGACCAGACCGGTCCATCTGAACTTCGAACAAACCACAGCAGCTTCACCTGGCAGTCAGAGTCCTCTGTGCAGTGAAGAGTCAGGGCAGCCACTGCAGGTCTTGTGGTTTCATATTAACTCCTTCCCGCCCACACCCACGCCTCAGGAGGTCAAGTACTCCAGACATTGTGCCTTTGGGATAGGCCAGTGAAGAGGCCTCACTTCCACACCATATGCCACTGAGTGCTCGGGATTCACCCACCCCACGCTTGCTCCCTTCCAGGCCACATCAGGCCAAGGGAGGTTTCTGGGTCCTACTTCTTTGGAAAAACCCTGGCAAGCTTTGCTGTCCTCTCAAGGGGGAGGCGAAGAAAATTCAATATAGTCAGCAAAATGCTCTGCTCCAGAGAAGCCAGCTCAGCCCCAAGTAAGATCCTCAAGTCTTGCCCTTGGCTTGGTCCTCTTGTTTTAAAGAATATTTTTAATTAAAAAAAAATTGTACAGTTTTAAAACTAAATACTGCTAGATGTTAAAAATGTGTGTGTGTGTGTGTGTGTTACATTGTGCTTCTAATTCCTCTGTTGTTTCCTATATGTACCCCATCTATTTGTTCGTTGTTGTGGATGTGAGTGCTTGCACATGTGGGGGACAGCGACATCATATGACCAGGACTATTTTATGTGGTCAACTCTTCCCTTTACCTTGTGTAGGCTCTGACTTAGACTCAGGGTTCTAGGATTTTTAAGGCACGTGCCCTTCCTGCTGAACCCGTTTGGCCTGCCCTCTAACTCCTTTTTTTAAAAAACCTCTTTTCTTTTCTTTTTTAAAGATTTATTTATTATGTATACAGTGTTCTGCCTGCAGGCCAGAAGAGGGCACCAGAACTCATTATAGATGGTTGTGAGCCACCATGTGGTTACTGGGAATTGAATTTGGGATCTCTGGAAGAACAGGTCAGTGTTCTTAACCGCTGAGCCATCTCTCCAGCCTGCAACCCCTTATTTTTAAGTTGTAAAGATCCCTGGCTGTTCCTCAATTTCTCAGCTTTAAATAGTGGCTACCTATTTAAAGGCTTTTTCTAGAAGGAAAGGCTTTTAAAATCTAGACAATTTTAAAAATGATAAGGCCGGGCGGTGGTGGCACATGCCTTTAACCCCAGTACTTGGGAGCCAGAAGCAGGAGGATCTTTGTGAGTTCAAGGCCAGCCTGGTCTACAAATTGAGTTCCAGGACAGCCAAGACTACGCAGAAAAACCCTATCTCGAAAAACAAAACAAAACAACCCAGAGCATGGGGCAGGAGAGACAACTCAGTGGTAAAAAGCACTGGTTGCTCTTCCAGAGGACTCAGGTTTGAGTCCCAGCACCAACTTGACAGCTCATCTTCTATGACTCCAGTTCCTGGGAATCTGATGCCCTCTTCTGGCCTCTGCAGGCACCAAGCATGCATGTGGTGTACAGACATTTGTGCAAACAAACACCAATATGCATAAAATAATAAATTTTAAAAATCTCAGAGCAGCATTTGCACACACTTAGGGAACCATGTACACCAGAGGTTTTCACAGGATTATTGGCTATGACAGACTACAGCCACACTCTAAGTGCCCACTAGAGGGGATCAGTAAATAAGCTATGGCTGCCAATATTGCTCAGCAATTATAAGAAGGAATAAATACTCCTCTTATACTGGCACAGGAAGAATGGATGTTATCATGTGGAAAGTGAATGTCAGGACATTGTGTATAGTATGAAACCACAAGATTGCTCAATTCTCTGAGAACAGAGAAGTGTGTCTACAAAATGAAAATGTAAATAAATGTCCAGAAGAAAGCTTGGGGGCAGGGAATAATACATCTCCCTCCAAGAGGAACACTCACTGTGGTTACGTTAATTGGGGATTGTACTAAGGAACCCTAGGTAGCAGTAATTAAAGGTGGGTTCAAAATTCCTCAGAAGTAAAACAGTGTTTATGAAGGAGAATAGTTTCAGGTGTCACCTAGTTAATTAGCAACACAATTTTGGTTCCCAGGACCCACACCAACAGCAGTTGACAGGCTTCTGGAACTCCAGCTCCAGGGCATTTAACACCCTCTTCTGGGCTCCATGGGTTCCTTCTTGTACCTGTGCAAACACACACACACACACACACACACACACACACACACACACACAATTATTTTTTGAAATATTAATGTTTAAAAGAAAATGAGATGAAACCATACAGCTATCAGTCCACCCTTGTCTTCCATACATACTTCTGATCATGAATGTTTAACTATTTGGGGTTTTCATAATTAGAACCTTTTTTTGGGGGGGAGCTGAGGATCGAACCCAGAGCCTTGTGCTTGCTAAGCAAACGCTCTACCACTGAGCTAAATCCCCAACCCCAAATTAGAACCTCTTATTCAGTTCCAAAGCAAAACCAGCCCAAAGAGCCCCTGTTTTCTTCCTGGTATTCGGTTCATGTTGGTTGCTTTGTTGCATGGTAGTGGTTTATGGGTGGTTGTCAATCTCTGCTCTATTGTAGTGATTTATGGGTGGTTGTCAATCTTTGCTCTGCTGTAGTGGTTTACAGCTAGTTGTCAACCTCTGCTCTACCGTAGTGGTTTACAGCTAGTTGTCAACCTCTGCTCTACCGTAGTGGTTTATGGGTGGTTGTCAATCTCTGCTCTGCTGTAGTGGTTTATGGGTGGTTGTCAATCTCTGCTCTATTGTAGTGATTTATGGGTGGTTGTCAATCTCTGCTCTATTGTAGTGATTTATGGGTGGTTGTCAATCTCTGCTCTGCTGTAGTGATTTATGGGTGGTTGTCAATCTCTGCTCTACTGTAGTGGCTTATGGCTGGTTGTCAATCTCTGCTCTGCTGTAGTGATTTATGGGTGGTTGTCAATCTCTGCTCTATTGTAGTGATTTATGGGTGGTTGTCAATCTCTGCTCTGCTGTAGTGATTTATGGGTGGTTGTCAATCTCTGCTCTATTGTAGTGATTTATGGGTGGTTGTCAATCTCTGCTCTATTGTAGTAGTTTATGGGTGGATGTCAATCTCTGCTCTATTGTAGTGATTTATGGGTGGTTGTCAATCTCTGCTCTATTGTAGTGGTTTATGGGTAGATGTCAAAGTCTGCTCTATTGTAGTGATTTATGGGTGGATGTCAATCTCTGCTCTATTGTAGTGGTTTATGGGTGGTTGTCAATCTCTGCTCTGTTGTAGTGTTTTATGGGTGGTTGTCAATCTCTGCTCTACTGTAGTGGCTTATGGCTGGTTGTCAATCTCTGCTCTGCTGTAGTGGTTTACAGCGGGGTGTCAATCTTCCCATTTCCACCAGAGAGCCACTTTATTCTGCAGTAACCTCTGCTCCTCTACAGCTTTCTCTTGTATGAATATTTAGGGTCTATAAGCTGCTTAAGAAGAAAACAGAAAAAGCCAGCTGGTGCTGCATCCTTACACGTCTCCAGGGACTTGGACTCAACTAGTGGTGTTGAGGGAATGAAGAAAAGACAAATGTAGACAGACAGAAAAGCTGGGAACTGGTAGACCGGCCTCTGTGCTAGAGAAACCACAGTACCCCGGAAGCTTGGCTTGTTTATTATAGAGAGTTGAACAGAGAGGCAGGGTTATTAGATACAGATAAACTAGGAGGCAGGATCTATAGTGTACAGCTGGATCAAGGAGACATTAGCTAATCATGGAGCTGTCTCTGTAGTGGGGATATCTTCAGGTCTCTGATATCCGGGGAGAGAAAGCTGTGGTAGACATTTTCTGAACACACTATCAACATCCTCACTTGAATGAGAGAAAAGCTTTGCCACACCTCTGAGCCTCACTCCCAGGGAGAAGGTCCTTGACAAGACTGTGCCCATGTGAACAGAACACATTCATCAGGACTTCACTTGTACAGGGTTTTCTCTGCTCCCTACAAGGCTGATGGTACATGCTTTTAATTAACGCAGCATTTACGAGGCAGAAGCAGGTAGAGCTCTGAGTTAGAGCTAGCCTAGTCTACATACTGAGTTCCAGGCCAGCCAGGGCTACATAGTAAGACCTTCTCTCAAAAGAGAGGGGTGGAGGAGTGGTGGGGGGGGGGGATGGGATATGATGGATACAGCAGCTTGCCTCATTTATGACATTTCCCTCCCCAAGGGCACTTGCACAACATTAGGAGGAACCATGAATGGTTGGGGGTGGGGGGACACAGGATGGGACTGACACGGATGGACGGACAAATCGGACACAACACGACTGTTCAGGAGACCCAAGAAAAGTTTCTGAGACAGACTATCAGGTTTCTGAGGAAGGAGTCTGGGGACCTGGGTTCTTGGGTGGTATCCCTCCTCCTCCCCATGCTCTGCTTTTGAGAATCTGCGGGCCACCAAAGGGTTAGAAATCAGCCAGCAGGAGCGTTGAGGAGAGGAGACCAGGAGGGAAGGGCAGAGGAATCCAGGGGCTCTGAGGGAAGGCTGGTAGGCTGGAACTGGCCAGGTCCTCCCATGCCTTGCTAAATAGAACTATTAAGTAAACCACAACCCTAGGGGACATTCTCAAAGGTGCAGCCAGCCAGACAGGGAAAGAATGTCTGCAGTTGCAGGTCAGAGGTAGCTCGGAGAAAGCACGGCTGGCACATTCTCTCCCGAGTTTGGTATCCTCTTGCTTTTGATGCTCCCAGAGAGCATGCCCGCCTGTGCCCTCCACTCGAGAAAGGCCGTCCCCGGTTAGCTTTGATTGAGTGTTCACATTCCACTCCACTCCTTATCACAACATTCCTGACCGGAAGGACCAGCTGATGGAGAAGGGTCTCTGCTGACAGCGCTCCAGCCACCCCGGGCTTCCTCCCTGGAGCGCAAACAGAGAACTCGGGCTGTGTCACAGCCTGCTGAACACTCTGGTGCCCTCCGCCTCGCCTCCTTGGTTCAGGGGGCAGCCACTGGCCCGTGTCACAGCATCCTCCCACGGACATGCTTCAGTTTGCACCGAAGGAGCTGAGCACAGACTTTGTCAACTGGAAACGTGTGGTCCCGGTTAAAAAATAACAGCAGAAAGGGGGGAAAAATCTGTTGGCGAAAGGGCAAAGAGTGGATTCAAAGAGCAATTATACATCCCAGAAAGGACAGCTCTCTCGTAGTTCTGAAATGTCCTCTCAGACTTCATCGAGAGCTCCTCGGAGGAGATTTTCATAAAATAGTATTCCTCTCCTAGGCTGAACTTTAATTTTGTTAGTGAAAGAAAAGGGGCATTTCCCTATCCCTGCTATAAGGAGATGGCATGCGTGTGCGTGTGCGCGTGCGCATACACACACACACACATACACACACACACACACACACACACACACACACACACACACACACACGGCACCAGGCATTTGCAAACATGGACTACACAGGGAAGGCATAAGTTATGAGAATAATTTCTTCCCCTTGGAGTGTTTAGATTGCTTCTGTTTTGGAGGTTGCAAGATCTTTCTGACATGGGGCCTTACTGACAGGTGGAGGGCTGTTGGGAAGGGACTGGAGCAGTGGTTCTCAACCTGTGAGTCATGGCCCTTCTGGGAGGGGGGTCGCATATCACATATTTACATTATAATTCATAGCAGTAGCAAAATTACAGTTATGAAGTAGCAATAAAATAATTTTATGGTTGGGGGTCACCACACCAGGAGGAACTGTGTTGAAAGGTCTCAGCACCAGGAAGGTTGAGAGCCACTGGGCTAGAGTGTTATAACCCAGCCTGGTTTGGGCTAGGCTCTCTGCTTCCTGATCCACTCAGACTCATGGTCTAACTGCCACAAAGAAGAACCCGGTTCTCACTGCCATGATGGACTGTACCCTCGCATGCCATGAGCCCCAATAAATCCTCATAAAGTTGCTTCTGTAGAGCACGTCATCACCAAAATGAGAAAAGGAACTAGGGGCTGGAAGGCACAGTGGTTAAGAGCACTTGTTGCTCTTGCACAGGACTAGGGTTCGGTTCCCAGCACCACAGTTCCGCCATGTGTGTGTGTGTGTGTGTTTTTTTTTTTTTTACCTCTCCTCCATTCCATATGGCTGACCTCCTCAGTGTCTCGCTGGCATCTCCTCCTGCACCAGATTCTGACCTCTCTCTCTCTCTGCCCGGAAGTCCCACCTCTTCTCCCCTGCCTAGCTATTGGCCACTCAGCTCTTTATTAAACCAATCATAGTGACACATCTTCACACAGTGTAAACAAATATCCTGCAACACTCCTGTGGTGGTATTGTGTTCCCCAAAATATTGTGCACCCTAATAAACTTATCTGGTGTCAGAGACAGAACAGCCACAATATTAAACATGAGGATAGGCAGTGGTAGCACACGCCTTTAATCCTAGCATTCCAGAGGCAGAAATCCATCAGTTCAAGAATACAGCCAAGCATGGTGACTCACGCCTTTAATAGTGATGGTAGAAAGTAGAAACATATATAAGGTGTGAAGACCAGAAACTAGAAGCATTTGGCTGGTTAAGCATTCAGGTATTTGAGCAGCACAGTTCAGCTGAGATCCATGTGGAGGAGGACTCAGAAGTTCCCAGTCTGAGGAAACAGGATCAGCTGAGGAACTGGCAAGGTGAGATAGCCGTGGCTTGTTCTGCTTCTCTGATCTTCCAGCATTCACCCCAATAACTGGCCTCAGGTTTGATTTCATTAATAAGACCTGTTAAGATTCCTGCTACACACTCCCCCATCATGGACACAGCAAATTACAGAAGGACTTTGAAGAGGTCTAAGCACAGCCTTGGGGCCATGTCTGGGTCTCTCTTACTTAGGAGCTAACCCTCACCAACCTCCTAGCATCAGGTTTGAGAATAAGTGGAGCAGGGCTGTCCTACCTGCTGTAGGAGGAGAATAAAGAGGCTTTAGGAGATACAAACCTGGGGAAGGAGCTCATCACAGACTGTGACCTTCAGATAACCTTTGCTCCACTCTCAGTGCTCACCTCCTCTGGCATTCTTTTGCTTTTTTTCCCCTCCATCTTCCAAATATCTTAATAAGAAAACCAAGAAGGCATTTATTTACTTCTTAATAATCCTTAATTAGCATCTTTAATAATCAACTGTCTAATGTAGTGGCTGAAAAAGTACAGCTCATTGTCCCCAAATGTAGAAATGTGACAAGATCAGTTGAAGCTGGGAGTGCACGCACACACACACACACACACACACACCCCTAACAACTTAAAAAAAAGTCTTCAGTAAAACATCAGTTTTCTCATTACTGTGTTATGGGGTTAATGTGTTTTAGATATGGCAAAGGGGTGATCTGACCTCAGTCAATGTGGGTGTAGAGTATGAACCGAGGTTCACAACAGGAGGCCCACACCTCTAGATTACTATTCTGGAACCTCAGCCAAGTGTGGTGGCACCCTCCTTTAATCCCAGCACTTTGGAGGTGGAGGCAGTAGGATCTCTGTGAGTTCAAGGCCAGCCTGGTTTACATAGTGAGTTCCAGGAAAGCCAGACACCTGTGGAGAGATCTTGTCTCAAAAAACAAACAAACAAATAAATAAACAAAAAATACATCATTCAGGAATCTTCACCTCTGTGTTTGACCCAAGGCAGAGTCCGGTTGAACTTTGAGCTAATGTTGCTAAGGAGACAATTCAGATTCCATACCAAATATTTGGATTTTTGTACAAGAGTGAAGATACTCATGCTGTGGGCTGGAATAGTATGTGGCATCAGTTAAGTTTCTTTCATCTCCAACAAACTAAAGATAACTGAGCAAGCCAGCTAGAAAACATTGGTCGTAGAATGCCGTAGGGGTACACAGGAGTAGTCACAGACACAAAGCAAGCACTGAACACCAGACCTTGGGAAGGATGGGGACACAGGAAGCCACCGTTCCTCTGGTGACCTGAGAGGCTGGGGCTCTTGGACCTCTTTCTGAGATGCTTCTGCTGTATGTTTAACCCCTCTTATGTCTGTCTATGTCTTCATTTCTATGAGACAAATCAGTAAAGTTTGAAGTACAGATATTTCTACCCTGTAAGGGCAGTTGGCACAAAGGTGGCCTGAACTAATCACCTTTCTATCGCTACCACAAGATACCCAAGGAAAACAACTTGTAGGAAGAGAAGTTTGCTTTGGGTCATGACTCCAGAGGTGTCAGCCCATCATCAGTTAGCTCTATTGCTTTGGGAACTCTGGGGATAGTATCAGTAAAAAAAAAAAAAAAAAAAAAAAAAAGGAAGACCAATTCTGGAAGTATCATAACATCTGGCCTCAAATTATAATGCAGAGACATAATGATAAAGACAGCACAGTACTGGTATAGACCAGCAGAGCAAAAGCAGGACCTAGAAAATAATCCCCTCACAGCTGTAGCCATCTATTCCTTGTCAAAGGTATGAAAAACTTACACTAGGTGGGGGGAAAGCCTCTTCAACACATGGTTCTTAGAGAGCTAGATATCATATTATTAATTGTATATAGCCTCAATGCTTATTTCACCTAATCTTCACTCCCTGTGTATCTCAACCATTTCACATAGCATCACCTTCTGCCTGAGGGGTGTCCTTTAGTGTTTCATTTAGGACATTTTGTAAATGATGAAAATAATGATTTCTACTTAGCTAGAACAGTGTGTGTGTGTGTGTGGAGGGGGTGCACTCCATGTGTATGTGTATGACACTATTCCTGGGGAGACATGAACAAACATTACTCACCCCAAATAGGAAATCAATAACAAACCAAACCAAACATAGCATGGTGAGGCAATGAATTTATTGGGGTTACTCACAGGAGAATAGGTGAAAGCTTACTTGAAAGATCAGGATAACTCAGAGATAACTGAATAACAGGAAGCCCATCCCAGTATGGATGACAGCTCACAAAATCTGGGACCCTGAGCTCGCTGCACAGCTGCAGGCAGCTGGACAGGTTGGAGAACATCTCTTCTAGGCAGCTCAATTAATCTCAGTCCTTTTCCAGACAGATCAACCAGTCTTTGTACCTCCAGACAGCTCATTTTGCCCAAGTGTCTCTCAGCAGTCTTTACGGCCATATAACCATGGAGAGGGAAGGCTCTTCCTTGTGTATCTGATCAATTTCAGGAACTTCCTGAGACTTGGGAGTTGTTTAGTTCCTGAATCTTAAGGAGCCTCCCCTTATAACTTTCTCTTTTTTTTTTAATTTTTTTAAAATTATTTTATGTGCTTTGGTGTTTTGTCTGTATGTCTGTGAGAGAGTATTGGATCCCCTAGAACTAGAGTTACAGTCACAGACAGTTGTGAGCTGCCATGTGAATGCAGGAAATTGAACCCAGGTCCTTTGGAGAAGCAGCCACTGCTCTTATCCACTGAACCATCTCTCCGGGTTGAATTTCCTGACTCTTAATGAGCTTCCCTGTAGGGTGGAATGAAGGGAACTGCTACCCACCATGGCACACAGGAGGAGGTCAGAGGATGATGTTTAGGAGTTGGTTCTCTCCTTATACCATGGGGATCCTGGTTGTCAGGCAATTGTTTTTCCCACCTGAGCCATTTTGCCAGCTCTAGACCTTAGTTTGAAGATATTTTCATTCAAGTCAAAGATGTAACTTCTCTTTAAATAAAGTGAAATTAAATTAAATTAAAATCTTTGGTCAAGGATAAAATGAAGTTAAATGTTGCCTAGTTAGAATCACGAAAGGGGAAGCAAGCAGGATAACCCTCTGTAGCTGTGGGTTCAGATTCATCTAGCAGTCACTATAGACCAACATACGAACCAACATTGCAATAGGCACTAACGAGGCATTTTAAAAAGCATAACCCATTCAATTCAGAACTGTTATGGCCCTCCCTTTGTGTTGAGCAGGGAAACATGGAAAAAGGGAGCTATTTTAGGAATAATGACAAGAGAAACTGCCTCAGACATCCCATGTAGGGTAAATATTTCAGGACACATCCTGGAGGCTTACAGCACATTTGGAAAGTCAAGTTTGAATAACAAACCACTCAGTTAATCCTTTAAAAAATGTGGTAAAAGTATTGGACACCAGAGTTGCATTTTCTCTATGTTAGTTTGTCTTATATGGTAACAGAATGAAAAATAAAAATTGTGTAACGTGGGGTGTCTCTGAAGCCTGCCGCACACAAGGTGAAGGTTCTCAGCACACAGTACAATAGGTACTGTTCAGATCAGTTAAGGAAGAAAGCGCCTTGTGCGCACATGGAGATGTCTATGTACTATCTTCCACTTGGCTGGGTATGCCTCCTATCTCACACTCTCTAGTTTCTTGGGATCAAGGCTATCATTTACCAAAGCACTTAGCACCGTGAGTTGCCTATGATGGGCAGTTAATAAGAGGCTGTGTCGAGTGCAGAGACGAAGTCCTAGACCTTTAGTGTAGCAGATGTGGTTCTTTATCTCCAACCAGCGTGGTCCTCCTTTCTCTCAGTAGCAGCATCCCAATGTCCATCGGGCATCCCTTCCTCTCATGCGGTCCATGACCCACTCTTGGCTCCAACGCTTTTCATTGCATCCTGTATCCTCCCACCTACAGCAACCTGCTAAAAGACAGATCCCACTCCAGATCCGTGAAACGCAAGCTAAGGTGATAATTGCTGCAGATTTCAAAGACAGAAACTTCCTTATTCTAGAGAAAAACTCTTTTCACCCAGGGAATGAACGAAAAAGCCTAGGTCTGTGAGAGATTTAAGCAGTGGTCTTATGACCACAATGAAGCCAGCCTATGACGCGCAGGCCACACAGAAGAAGACAAAGAAAGCCAAAGGGGAACCGTCAACATGTCTAGCATCCTGAGGCTAGGTTCAAGGCTCGGCTCAATGCCATTCTCTATCTGCATGGCCTTTTCAGTTATTTCAACCAGTAATCTTCCGCCACTGTATAAAATGGTCAGAGCGGGATTATTTTTGTCCTTGCCATTTATAATCAAAATATTCCTAATATAATGAGTGTTTAGATATGATGACCCATGAAGACTCCTTTCAGGTTAATATTTAATGATTTTGTTAAGAATTCTACCAAAGCCAGGTGGTAGTAGCACACGCCTTTAATCCCAGCACTCAGGAGGCAGAGCCAGGCGGATCTCTGTGAGTTTGAGGCCAGCCTGGTCTACAGAGTGAGATCCAGGACAGGTATCAAAACTACACAGAGAAACCCTTTCTTGAAACCCCACCTCCCTCAAAAAAAAGAACTCTACCAAAAGCAAACCATTTTTATTATTGTCTTAGTTAGTGTTATTATCACTGTGATGAAACACCATGACCAAAACAAGTTGGGAAGAAAAGAGTTTATTTGGCTCACATTTCCACATTGTAGTCCATCACTGAAGGAAGTCAGGACAGGAACTCAAACAGGGCAGGAACCTGCAGGCTGGGGCCGATGCAGAGGCCATGGAGGGATGCTGCTACTGGCTTGCTCTTCATGGCTTGCTCAGCCTGCTTTCTTTAGAACCCAGGACCACCAGCCCAGGGATGGCACCACCTACAATGAGCTAGCCCCCCCATCAATCACTAATTAAGAAAATGCCCTACAGGACTGCCTACAGCCCCATCTTATGGAAGTATTTTCTTTCTTTTTTTTCTTTTTTCTTTTTTTGTTTTTGTTTTGTTTTGTTTTGTTTTGTTTTTGAGACAGGGTTTCTCTGTGTAGCTTTGCGTCTTTCCTGGATCTCACTCTGTAGCCCAGGCTGGCCTCGAACTCACAGAGATCCGCCTGGCTCTGCCTCCCAAGTGCTGGGATTAAAGGCATGAGCCACCAACACCCGGCCGGCGGAAGTATTTTCTTAATTGAGGTCCCTCCTCTCAGATGACATTAGCTTATGTCAAGGTGACACAGAACTACCCAGCACAATTATAAAAGGTGAGACATCAGTAACTATTACCCAAGTTGGAAGCTGACAGCAGGAGAGCTGACCACATATCCAAATCTTGAAACAAGAGAAAAGTTCCCCAGATCCATGGGACACATTCCTGCCCTCAGTCTAACTGCAGAGACCTAGCTGAGCAGACCTCTCCACAGGGCCCCAGCTTTGTTTATTCCCGATATCTGAGGACCTCCAACTCAGAGTCTTACAAAAGGGAATATCTTATTTTTCCAGGACTTTGAATAGTGTCCAGCATTGAATAGGCATTCAACAAATATAATTTGATTGATTCAACAATTATTAAATACATACTATATGCCAGTTATTAAACAGGATACACAAAGTGATGTCATTGTTGGGGGTTTTGCTTACATGTATGTCTGTGCGCTAAGTGCATACCTGGTACCCCCAGAAGCCAGAAGAGTACATTGGACTCCCTAGAACTGGAGTTACAGACAGTTGTGAGCCACTGTGTGGATGCTGGGAGTCAAACCCAGCTCCGCTGGAAGAGCAGCCAGTGCTTTTAACTGCTGAGCCATCTCTCCACCCCCTATTTTTTTTTAAGTTCCCATCCTTCAGCCTCTACCCCCCAAGTGCTGAAATCAGACATGAGTCACCATACCCAGTTTTATATGGTGCATGCTAGCCAGACATAATGATGTAAAGCAAATATTGAAGAATAGTGGAGTACACGATGCTGAGCATTATATGCTTGCATGATAACATGTGCCTTGCCTTTGTAGAATCTGTCACATTGCAACTGTGTGATTTTGGACTCGCTTGTTCGGTTTTCGCTGCCAGGAGTCGAACCGATGGCCTCATGTGTGCAAAGCATGGACCTCTCGGCTCCCCTGGATGAGCTGTTCTTTGTGTTCCTCCCTCTCCTATAAATTCTATGGCTCCATTTTTATTTAACATGTAGAACTCAGAATGTAGCAGAGTGCCCAGCACCAAGCAGGCATTTGACATACGTTTGTGAAATGAAATAACTAGATGTAAAAATGAAACCATGCACCCAAAGGCACAGCAACTTGGATCAAACCTGTGTGCTTTGAACTAGCCCTGCAACTTTCTGGTCAATTGCGTGTGCGTTTCCAGGTAAGATCTTTAAAGACCGTGAGTTTTCCTTTTCTCGTCATTAAATCAGGAGAATTACTGTCTCCCTTACAAGACTCCACAGTGCCACAGTGAAGCACGAAAGACCAGAGTGAAGGGTTCAGAGCATCTGCACTGCTCAATCGATGGTGTTTACCACTATTCCAAATGGCTTTCAATGCAGCTTGGCTGCAAAAATGTATTAAAAAATGATTACCTAGCAGGCTTTGGTGGTACATGCCTATGATCTTAGCATTTGTGAGACCGGGGTAGGGGGATCAGAAGATGAAGGTTAGTCTGAGCTACATGAGGAGTTTGAGGCCAACCTGGACTGCGTGAGACCCTTTCAAAAGGAAAGAAGGAAGGAGGAAGGGAGGAAGGAAGGAAGGAAGAGTAAGTCAGCAAGATGATTCAGCAGGTAAAAGGCTTGTTGTGAAAGCCTGATGCGTTTGATCCCAGGAGCCCACAGTGGAAGGAGAGGACCAGAAGTTGTTTTCATCTGACCTCCACACTTGTGCTGTGGAATGTGCATACGTCACACAGATGCACACACACACACACACACACACACATACAACCACCACAGTGATAAATATATATTTAAGGAAGGAAAGAAAATACAGCTTTACTCACTGCTTCTGAAAGAAGAAAGAATATATGTCTATCCTGTGTGCACAGGCATCCTTCACAGATTCATTCTACTCAGTGTCCCCCACCCCGGGGTCATCAAGGCAGCACTTGCATGTGTATGCTGGAAAGGTAGCTGGCTACCGTTCCTCCAGTCCACATTGGGGCAAGGACCGTAAAACACCAAGTTCCCCACAGCAGAGGCAGCAGCTCATCTGCACCGGCATCTGTGGGGCCAGAGATTCATCCAGCACTGAGCTCTCAGGGACAGTAAAGTCACTGCCTTCCCTGGAGCCACGGCAAATCTACAGAGTGGTCTGGTCCAGGCTCTTCTTCCTGTGAAATAACAGAGCTGTGATCAGCAGTTAGCGGGAATGCCTTGAATTCTCACCCCACTGTAGCATGTCACACTGTCACACTTCCGGTTAAACAAACTTTGATTCTTTTTTTTTAAATGTGTAGTTGTCTTGGTTGGGTTTCTATTGCCGTGATAGATTACCATGGCCAAAGCAAATTACAAAATAAAGTGTTGAATTGGGCTTAGAGTTTCAGAGGGTTAGAATTCATAATGGCAGACAAGGCATGGTACAGGGTGTTGTAACAGCAGCTGAAAGCTCAGATCTCACAAGCAGGAGGCAGAGAGGACACATTGGGAATGGCTTGAGTCTTTTGAAATCTCTTATATTTTTGGTTGTGAGCCTAGCCTTTAACGGCTGAGCCATCTCTCCAGCCTAGTCTTTTGAAATCTCAAAGCCCGCCCCCAGTGACACGCCTCCTCCAACAAGGCCACACCTCCTAATCCTTCCCAAACAGTTTCACCAACTGAGGACCAATTATTCAAACACATGAGCCTATGGGACCGTTCTCATTCAAACTACCACAAGGGCTGATGAAATTGTCTGTACTTACAGTGTGCATCACAATACTTCGTAATATGTATCTATCACGGAATGGCTAAGTTGAGCTGATTAATGTGTATATATACTTCACATACTTATCATTTTTGTGATGAGAAGACAAAATTCTCTACCATCCTAGCAATTTTCAAGTATGCACTATACCACTCTATTCAGCATTTTGCGTAAGAGGTCTCTTACAGAGATACTCGATGAAAATGAAGTAAGGGAAAAATTAAATGTGTTACTTCTCTAAGAATCCAATCATTTTCTTAGCCTCATAAAATCCTTTAGTTCTGAACCTGCAGGTTCATCCAACTACAGACAGAAAATATCTAGGAAAATAGAACAGGTTTCCAGGGCATTTACATCTTGTTAGGTGTTATAGGCATGCAGAAGGGTGTGGTCATTTGAATGTAATTGGCCTCCATAAGCTCGTAGGGAGTGGCACTATTAGGAGGTGTGGCTTTGTTGGAGGAAGTGTGTCACTGTGGGGACGGGCTTTGAGGTTTACTATGCTCAAGATACCACCCAATGTCTGAGACCACATCCTGTTGTCTAGAAAATGTAGGACTCTCAGTTACTTCTCCAGCACCGTGTCTACCTGCATGTCGTCATGCTTCCTGCCATTATGATGATGGACTGAATCTTTGAATTGTAAGCCACCACCCCAATTAAATGTCTTCCTTTATAAGAGTTGCCGTGGTCATGGTGTCTCTTCACAGCAATAGACACCCTCACTGAGACAAAGGTTATAGGGAGGTTACACCTAAATACAGGTAGTAGGTATGTAGGTTACAAGCAAATACGACACCATTTTAAAAGATGCACTTGAACATCTTTTGATGTTGGTATCCTAACACCAGTGCCCCCTGGATACTGAAGGGCAATTGCATTCTGGAGAAAAGATGGAGGATTGAATGAACAACTCTGAGTAGTTTGGGTTAGTTGATCTGTGGACTGCTGTAAGAAAGTACCACAAAATAGATGGCTCAGATGACAGGAATGTACATCACAGAAGTCCAAAATCAAGGTGACAGTGGGGTTTGTTCCACCTAAAGACTGTGTAGAACGGTTCTATATCTTCTTCTATACTGGGGTAACTGTAACACAAAACTTAAAAGGTCTTATTAGTAAAAACAGACCTGGAGCCAGTTATTGGGGTAAACACTGAAAGATCAGAGAAACAGAACAAGCCACAGCCAACCTCACCTTGCCAATTCCTCAGCTGATCTTGTTTCCTCAAACTGGAAGCTTCTGTGTCCTCATCCAAATGGATTTCAGCTGAACTGCTGCTAAAAGCCTCAAAGCTTAACAAGGCTCTAGTTTCTGGTCCTCACACCTTATATATCTTTCTGCTTCCTGCCATCACTTCCTGGGATTAAAGGCATGTGTCACCATGCCTGGCTATTTCCAGTGTGGCCTTGAACTCACAGAGATCCAGATGGATCTCTGCCTCCAGAAGGCTAGGATTAAAGGTGTGTGTGCCACCATTTTCTGGTCTCTGTATCTAGTGGCTGTTCTGTTCTCTGACCCCAGATAAGTTTTTCAGGGTGCACAATATATTGAGGAACACAATACCACCACAGGTAGCCTAGGGCTCTCCTTGGATTAGAGATGGCAGGCATAGCCCCTGTATCTCACAGCCTTTTTTCATCTCCATATTCACGTTCCCTCCTTACATTTGTGAACACTCCAGTCATCACAGATTAGTCTACTCTACTGATTTCATTTTGACTTGCTGGTCTGCAAAGACCTGACTTCCCAACATGGTCATACTGGAGGCAAAACTTAAAACATCTTTTGAGGGCAGAAAAAGATCAGGATACCTACAAGATAGTGTCTTCTAGATACAACAGAGATGCTGCACCCACAGTGGCCCGAGGAAAACCTGCATAATGACAACATCAATTGACAGCACAGATTTCACAAGGTCCCACCCTACAATGAAGAGCTATAGGTAATGGGTTGCCACAGAGGGAGAATCCGTCTTCTCCAGGGATGAGCGCCATATAGGCTATCCAATCTCAAGTTGTCAGTCTTGTGTGTGTGTGTGTGTGTGTGTGTGTGTGTGTGTGTGTGTGTGTGTGTATGAGCAACTCTAAGTTGACTCAGTTGTGTGTATGCATGCAGGAATAGTTACATAGTTACATATGTATATATGGAACAATAATAATTAAAGAAGAAATGTTCATAAATTTGAGAAGTGGGGGGCACAGTAGGTGTTAGAAGGGGAGGGAAGAGTTAAAATGATGCAATACCATATTCATGCAAGAAATCCTCCCAAAATAAAAATTTTAATTAAAAAAATACTTCTGATTACAGAAAGCATTACTGTGAACATGGCATTTGGGCAAAAGCCTGAAGGTGAGGATGGCGGTGACCCATACCACAGGGCAAGAGCCTTCCAGCAAAGGAAAAAAAAAGTGCAAAGTCCATTCAAAACCTGGTGATGGGTTTAAAATGGTCTAGGTAGGAGGAATAATTTGTAACCTCCTATAGAATGGGAGTATAAATACAGAAGACAGCAATCCTGTAGGAGATAACACAGGCATGGCCTGGCGGCGGGCCTACCAGGCACACTGTGCTACTCTTTTCTTCTTCTTCTTCTTCTTCTTCTTCTTCTTCTTCTTCTTCTTCTTCTTCTTCTTCTTCCTCCTCCTCCTCCTCCTCCTCCTCCTCTTCTTCTTCCTCTTCTTCTTCTTCTTCTTCTCCTCCTCCTCCTCCTCCTCTTCCTCCTCCTCCTTCTTCTTCTCTTTCTCCTTCTCTTTCTCCTTCTCCTTCTCCTTCTCCTCCTCTTTCTTCCTTCTCCTTCCTCCTCCTCCTCTTCTCCCTCTTCCTCTCCTCCTCCTCCTTCTTCCTTTTGGTTTTTGGTTTTCTAAAATAGGGTTTCTCTGTGTAGCCCTGACTATCCCGGAACTCGCTCTGTAAACCAGGCTGAGCTCGAACTCACAGAGATCCATCTGCCTCTGCCTCCTGAGTGCTGGGATCAAAGTCATGCACTACCACTTCCTGGCCACACTGCGCTTCTAAATAAGAAGCATGCACCCCGTGCTCCTGAAGTCAGAACACTGAATTCTGAAGTGGACTAACCGGGAGTTGGCCGGAGGACTCTCCATGTCTCCTTTAATGCGCTGCTTCCTCATGGAGACCCTGGTGTCATATTTGTAAAATGGACATTATATAAAGGGAAAGAAGATGAAAAAGGGGGTGGGGGGGAAGTAAGATAGTTCAGCTACGGAATTTCTTACCAGAAACTCTCTTGTATTTTAAAAACAGCGGGAGAGAGACCTTAGGCTGAGGAGAGAAGAAGAGAAAGAGAAGAGGGAGGTGGGACTCGCCTTTTATGAGGGGACATACGCATGCGCAATGGGTCTATGTAGGCTGACATTGTCAGGGTCCTGGATAGGCCAAGGTATTGCCTGCTTATTGGCCAGGTCCCCAAGGGGCGGGTCTGAATGCTAACAAATTCAAGCATGAATGGGGGTTCCAGTCCTACTGAGGAGGGGCCGTTACAGACAGCATTCTACTCCCAGCTCCCATCCTTGAAGAATTCAGTTAAGCCTGAATCTTTTTATATTCTGGATGAGAACTCGTGTCCAATAAAAAAGTGACAGTCATATGGAAATTAAACAAACTTTAAAAAAAAATCCAAAAACCTACCTGCCATTGAAAATAAGTGAAAAGCCAATCAGCTGGCTACGGTAGCTCATACCTTTAATTCCAGTTCCAGAGGCAGGTGGATCTCTGTGAGTTCAAGATTACATACCGAGTTCCAAGCCAGCTAGGGTTATAAAGTTTGACCCTGTCTCCAAAATAAGTAAAATGAATTTTAGTAATTCAACTTTAACCTTCAGGTTAAGAGGAGCTGAGGCAGAGACCTTGTCTCAAGGGGTGGGGCAGCCACCTTTGCTAGAGAGAGGACAGCAAGGTAGCTCTCCCAGCCTGGAGAAGGCAGACAAGCAGGCCGTCAAACGTTCTCTATGGAGCCAGACATGGTGGCCCACACCTCTAATGCCAGCATTTATCAAGGACAGCCCAGTCTATATTGTGAGTTCCAGGGCAGCCAGGGCTATATAGTGAGACCTTGTCTCCAAACCAAAACAGACAGACAAAAAACTTCCCTGTGGTTAGGGCTGGGGGTAGAGGACAGTGATACAACACACACTGGCACAAGGCCCTGGGTTCAGGAATTTGGGGAGTGGGGCTTGTTCTCTGTGCTTTATTTTGACTGACATTAGAAGTAACATCACACAGACTTCCTCTGAATCTTTCCTGGCCTTTCTGCTTCTACTTATCTGCAAGCTGGAATGTGCTCTGGGCCATCAGCCGTCACCCACACCCAACACCTCCCTCTGCACTCCACCCGGGCTGACCTCAGATAACAGTCTTTTCCACACTGGCTTTGGTCCCACCATGTTTGGACTGCTTCAGAGTAAACACTGAAGTCCCTTCATGACATTCCATTCACCTTACACATTCCACACCTTGCTCTTAGCTGCAGGCCCTGTTGTTTGCACCCAAATCTACTGGCTTAGTTCCATGCTTGTTGGGAGACTATGCCCTTCGTTCCTATCCCTGTGGCTCTGGGTGTCCTTTCTTGCTTCCCAAGTCTGCAACAATCCCTTCCTTGTCTGTGAAAAGCCTGTACCTTATCCAAATCCTCCAGTAAGATTTGAAGAAGTGGCCCTGGGCTTCCCCTTCAGCATGGAGTGAGGCCCAAGGCAGTGAGGCTGTAGACAGATCACCAAGGGCAGGTAGATAGGGAGAGCGGTCACAGATAGATAAGCAAGACTGCAAACTTCCAGATTCTTCCTCATACTCCTGACCTAAGACAAAGACCTAAAGGACTGGCTGGCTTTTTTCCCCCCACCATTAGGGCCCAGCAACAGGTGACAAGTTCAAGGCCTGATCTGGGACATGTTTATCCCAAAGGTGTGGGCCTGTAAGCCTCCCTGTCTGTGTCCAGACGGAACAACCCTAAATTAGAGGCTGAACGCTCCTCAAAGACCTTTGAGGGCCCCAGCCCTCAAGGAGAGACCCGGTTTTAGGTTCCCAAGTTCCATCTCTTGCTCTGCAGAGGGGCTTTCTGTGTGTTTGCATGTGTGTGTGTGTTTCCTGACCTCTAACAAATGCCAATCATCACCCCTTCACTGGTGATTCTGTCTGCTCCATCTGAGACGTTCCCATTGCCACCACCTATGGTTGGAGAGTTCTCCTACCTTTTCAATTCTTTAAGTGGCAGAGGAAATAAACCTGGCCAAGACCCCTCGATGGAAAGAGGAGCAGACACATAGGCTCAAGAAATGGCTGGGGAGAACAAAATGCAGGCAGCTGCAGAGCCCTGCCCTTGTGGAGATTCTCACAGGAGAGGTGCTGATGGGGCTTCCTTTATGGGTTCCATTTCCTCCTCCAAAATGGAGGGGATTGGTGGTAGGGGTGGGGAGTGGACTGACCTGGGCCTGGGTGCTTCTCTTCACAGGATGAGAAAGGGAAAAGGCAGAGTCCAGAAAAGGGTATAAGATCCCCTGGAGCTGGCCAGTGGTGGCGCACGCCTTTAATCCCAGAACTCAAGAGGTAGAGCCAGACACATCTCTGTGAGTTCGAGGCCAGCCTGGTCTACAGAGCGAGATCCAGGACAGGCACCAAAACTACACAGAGAAACCCTGTCTCAAAAAAAAAAAAAAAAAAAAAAAAACAACAACAACAACACAAAAAAAACCCAAAAGATCCCCTGGAGCTGGAGTAACAGGTGATGGGCTACATGAGTTACCATATTCCGGTCCTCTGCATGCACAGTACATGCTCTTAACCACAAGCCAGTGGTTCTCAACCCTTGTCGTAGTTAGGGTTTCTATTGCTGTGAAGAGACACTATTGTTAGTTATTTGGCAGCACTCTTACCCTGCAAGGAAATGTCAGGAAACACGACAGAATCCACTAACAAGAGTTTTATTTTTTTTGGGGGGGGGAGGGGGTTGAGACAGGGTTTCTCTGTGTAGCTTTGCACCTTTCCTGGAACTCGCTTTCGAGACCAGTTGGAGACCAAGCTGGCCTCGAACTCACGAAGATCTGCCTGGCTCTGCCTCCTGAGTGCTAGGATTAAAGGCGTGCACCACCACCACCCTGCAAGAGTTTTATTAAGATAGGAAAGAGAGACAGACGTGAACAGGCATGCAGAAAACACACATGGATCAAGAGAGAAGCCAGGGAATGTAGCACTGTCTTATAAAGTCTGGGCTACGCCTGCTCACACAGGCTCATGTGGCTACTCCACACATGCATGTAGATCACATGGTTGCGCTGCGCACTTTACGCAACCACACAAAGCCACGGGGTCATGCGAGACGTTTTCACCCAGAAATGGCTATTTTGACCTGGAAATGGCTAGGCAGAAGTGTCTAGGTCTGCTGGGCATGCACAACAGTGGGGGCATGTTGTGAATTCATATCAACCATGACCATAGAAACACTTATAAAAGAAAACATTTAATTGGGGCTGGCTTCCATCAGAGGTTTAGTCCATTATCATCATGGTGGGCAGCATGAGGGGAACATGGTGCTGGAGGAGCTGCGAATTCTACATCATGATCTGTAGGCATCAGAAGGAGATTATGTGCTACACTGGGCATAGCTTGAGCATATGAGACCTCAAAGTCCACACTCAAAGTGACACACTTCCTCCAACAAGGCCATAGATCCTACATTCCCTATGGGCCCCTATGGGGGCCATGCCTATTCAAACGACCACATAGATATTTACATAACAATTCATAATAGTAGCAAAATTACAGTTATGAAGTAGCAATGAAATAATGTTATGGTTGGGGGTCACCACAGCATGAGGAGCTGTATTAAAGGATCACATTGTTAGGAAGGTTGAGGACCACTGCTCTTAAGCCATCTCCCCAGACCCTCCATATATTTTTTTTAATGGCTTGATGATTTTGTTGTTGGTATCCTTTGAAATAGGATCTCTCACTCTGTAGCCTCACACTCATTAGTTTCCACCTCCCAAAGGCTGGGATCATAGGTCACCACACCCAGCAATTCATTTCTTTTCATTATTGATTAATACCCTATTGTTAGTAAATACCCTAGGTGCTTTCTCCGTTAACAATTTGACCACTTGAAAGGATGCCAGGTGTCGCTTCGAGGTTTTGTAAATTAGGAGCAGAGGGTCTCTGACTACCCATGTGCAATTTTCTGAGTAAAGAGAAGTTTGCCTCTCATTTGGGTGAATACCCGAGGGAGGTACGTAATCCCAGGACCAAAAGCAGTTTCCAGAAGAAAGGCTTTATTTGGGGTTACGGTTCCAGAGGGAAAGTCCTTAATGTCGAGGAAGTCATGGTAACAAGCAGCCAGCTGACTTAGGACAAGAGCAGGCAGCAGAGAGATCATATCTCCAAGCACAAACACTAAGCAGAGAGAGGGAACCAGAAGCAGGCTAAGGTTATAACTGTGAAACCCTGCCCTCCCCCTCCTAGAACAGTGCTAACTGGGGACCGAGTGTTGAGATACATGAGCCTATAGGGACATTCTCCTTCAAACAACATGCACAATTGCTAGATCATGTGACAAGGGTTTAGTAATTGTGTGAGAGACGGTACGCTGTCTTCCAAGGTACTTACACCATTTTTCATCCCCTCTAGCAATAACGGACAGTGTGTTACTCCATATCTTAACCAGCACTTACTGTTCTTTGCTCTAGTACACCTGTGTTTGTACTTTATACTGTTTTTATTTATCTTTTCCTGTTGACGCCTGATAAACGATACGGGACATCCTTTCACACACTGATTTCCCATTTGTTGTAACTTGGTGAAGCACTTGGCTCATTTCAGCTGTCATTTTAGTTGGATTAAGAAACACCTGACAGGCGGGTTGGGGATTTAGCTCAGTGGTAGAGCGCTTGCCTAGCAAGCGCAAGGTCCTGGGTTCGATCCTCAGCTCAAAAAAAAAACAAAACAAAACAAAAAAAAAAACCACATGACTCAGGGCCATTTTCTAGCCAGGCGGCAGCAGCACACACCTTTAATCCCAGCACTCGGGAGGCAGAGCCAAAAAGAGAAACACCTGGCAGGGGGTAGAGATAGTCTAAAGAAATGGCTCAGAGCACTGGCTGCTCTTCCAGAGGCCCTGGGTTCAATTCCCAGCACCCACACATTGACTCATAACCATCTGTAACTCCAGTTCCAGAGCATCTGATGCCTCCAAGGGCACCAGGCAGGTCGGGGGTACCAGGCCTGAGTGTGGTCCACAGACAGACGTGCAGACAAAACATCTAGACACATAAAGTAAAATAATAATAAATTTTTTTAATTAAAAAAAAAAAAAACACCTGGAGAATTAATAAGGTTCAGCTTGGGGAAATATGAGTTATATTTCCAGAGACATGGAACTGAACAAGAATCCCCACCTAGACGTAAGCTGCATCCCATGGGGTGGGTTCCAGACTGAATTTAAAAAGAAAGAAGAAGAAAATGGAGGAAGCTCAAAGAGCACTACCATTCCCCTCATCAAAAACATAATTTTTTTCTGGATGACAACATGGCTCAGTGGGTAAAGGTGCTGTGTCCATAAGTCTGGCGAACTGAGTTCAATTTTGGGAAAAGCAGAAAGAGAACGGACTCCACAGAGTTGTCTTTTGACCCCAAATATGTGCTATGGCACACTTCATACACATGATACACACATTAATAATAAATTAATAAGTTGGTTTTTGTTTGTTTGCTTGCTTGCTTGCTTATTTTTTTGGTTTTTCGAGACAGGGTTTCTCTGCGTAGCCCTGGCTGTCCTGGATGTCGCTCTGTAGACCAGACTGGCCTGGAACTCATGGAGAACCACCTGGCTCTGCCTCCCAAGTGCTGGGATTAAAGGCATGTACCACCACCACCCGGCAATAAATTAATAAGTTTTAAAAGAATTTGTTTACACACACACACACACACACACACACACACACACACACACTCACACACACACTCACACATAAAATTTTTTCATAGGCAGAGGCTCCTTTAAATCCATGAGCCCAATACCTCTTAATCAACTTGATTCAGACCAATTCGTGATGATTCAGTGTGTCACTGCTGGAAAGTGGCATCTGTGTATGCTAGGGTATGGTCAAATGCCGTGCACGACACACGCAGGAAAACAGGGAGGGAGGGAGGGAACACCACAGCTAGCAGAGTTGTCACCAGGGAGGTGGCAGCTTCGGAAGGTGCAGCTGAGAGTGAGTGAGAGAGAGATTGGGTGACCAGCCAACCGTGCTCCCTGTGTCCTAACACACGGCTCTTGGCACAGTCAGAAGGAGGAACTCAAGGTGGAAGGAAGTTGGAGTGCTTTTTTGGGAATGGAACCAAGAGCAAAGGTTCAGAGTTGGTTTGCACTAAGTATCGGGGCCAAACCCACTCACACAGGCGGAGCGAGCGGGTCCAGCAGGTGTGCCGGACTGGACCCACAGTCACTTTCGGAGTTAACCTACTCACTTCTCTGTCCCTTAACTCTCCCGCCCCCTGCCCTCACCTTGTGTTTAACTTCCTGCTCAAGCTGCTGCTCCATGGTTTGAAAGTGAGTCACAGTGAGTGTTACAGACGCTCCTCGGTAACTGGCTGAGAATTGCAATGATGTGTGCCTGGCCACAAGAATTCCTCTGTATTGAATCAATGCTTTCTGAATGAGGAAATGAATATAGGGGTGGGGAATAGGTCAATGAAGAAGAAGAAATGAATCTATACAGAAAGACTGACCTTGGAAGTCAGACGAAACCTTACTTTTGATAGTGGCAACACATGCTGATAAATCAGCAGAAGCCAATGGAAGTGAAAATCAACTCCCTTAACAATACACAGGCTGCCAGGGAACTGGTCAAGGCCCAAAGTTAACCAGCCCCATTATTTAAGGAGAAAGGTAGCCCATTAGACACATTAAGCCAATTTTATTAATCCTCTTAGTGATTAATCTCCTAGTTAATAATTGACACCGTAACAAACAATCTGAAAACTGAAAGGTAAAGTATTTTATCATTTTCAATTCTCAGGTAAATCTGGATCCTGGTAACATGTGAAATACAGAAATAACAGCAATGCAATATTTTTAGTTTTCCAAAATATTTAAATCAATTTAAATAAGATAAATTTGGACAATATCTCTTTGGTTGCCTGCAGAGAAAGGTTGGAAATTAAGAGGAAGTACTGAATGCTCTGGATGTCTGGGTAATTGAATTGGTTAGCTTTTCATTTCTACGGCCAGAATACCCGAGAGAATACTTTCACATCAGAAAGATCTGCTTTGGCTCACTGTTCAGAGGGCTCAGCCCATGGCTGGTTAGTTCCACACACTCGGGGAGGGTGTCATGGTAGCAGGAGGAGGTAGCAGCTCACCTCACAGGACTGGAAGTAGAGAGAGAAGTGGCGCCTGGGACCAGGTACAAACTTCAAAGGTGTGACTCTCCACAATTTACTTCCTCCAGCAGGGTTTGAATCTCCCAACGTCTCCACAAACCCCAAACAGAGGACTGTCAGTCATCTGCAGACCAACATTCAAAGAATAAGCCTATTCTTTCCTATTTAAACCATAAGAATACTCCAGGTACTGAGTCTTGACTTAGGACTCAAGCCTCTTGGGAAAGTGGCCCCACAGATAACTGGGGAGCTTCAATCCCTGGCAGGAGTGGTAGGTATTTTTGCTTTGTTGTTTCTGCATCAAGGACAGAGCAGTCCAGTTATCAGGTATTCTAGAACACTGCTGACCCTTCATGTCCTGTCTGAATGTAAAATTAAACAAGGAATCATAAATTAACAGGATAGTCCGGAACAGCCCAGTGGAACTCCTGATACCGGTGATTTCTGTGTGGCTTCTGATATTTAGTCCAAACACTGAGAAGGGTCACACATTCCGGAATTGGTTTTGCTAAGTTGAGTGAAATAAATGTGCTAGAGAGATGGCTCAGTGGTTAAGAGCACTGACTGCTTTACCAGAGGTCCTGAGTTCAATTCCCAGCACCCACATAGTGGTTCATAGCTGTCTGTAATTCCAGTTCCAGGGGACCCAACACCCTTACACAGACATTCATGTAGGCAAAACACACACACACACACACACACACACACACACACACACACACTCACACACACTCACACACACGGCAGAGGTAGGCAGATCTCTGTGAGTTTGAGGCCAGCCTGATCTACAGAGTGAGTTCTAACATAGTTACAGAGAAATCCTGTCTTGAAATCAAAAAAAAAAAAAAAAAAAAAAAAGAAGAAGAAGAAAGAAAGAAAGAAAAAATAGAACACAGGTTACCTGACCAGCCTCAGGGGTTGGCTATCAACTACTGCATAAGAACATAGCAAATTAAAGCAACATTCTATCATTTCATGGGCCAGGACTTTCTTAGAATTTCAGACTTTTTTTTTTTTTTTTTCTGTGTAGAGTCCCCCAAATCAGGCAATGGTGTTCTGCAGGCAGGTGACCTGCTCTGCTAGGTCCAACACGGACTGCTGCCCATGAGCACACTCATGTGGCTCAAGTCAGCCACTTCTTACCTGCTTGCTTAGGGCTTTCAGAAAATGTACCCTGGGGTTGGGGATTTAGCTCAGTGGTAGAGCACTTGCCTGGCAAGCGCAAGGCCCTGGGTTTGATCCTCAGCTCCACATAAAAAAAAAAAAGAAAAAAGGAAAAAGAAAAAGAAAAAGAAAAGAAAAAAAAAGAAAATGTACCCTGATGGGGGAATGTCTTTTTTGTATGCTGTGAAAAAATGTTGCTCTGATTGGTTGATAAATAAAGCTGTTTGGTCAATGGTGAAGCAGAATAGGGTTAGGAAGGACATTCTAACTAGAGGAGGGAGTTGGAAGGCAGAACAGAGAGGACTCTGCTAACCGCCACCATGAGAAGCAAGATGTAAAGATACTGGTAAGCCATGAGCCACGTGGCAAAGCGTAGATTTATAGAAATGGGTTAATTTAAGATGTAAGATCTAGCTAGGGAGAAGTCTAAGCCTATAGGCCATACAGTTCATAATTAACATAAACCTCTGTGTGTTTATTTAGGTCTGAGCAGCTGCAGGACTGCGAGGACCTGGGAGCCAGGTGGGCACAGGAAAACTCACAATTGCAGTACCCCAAGAGCCCAGTGTGAGTGCTACAAGGTTTCTTATGCTCTCCCCTCAGACATTCCTAAGCAGGTTACTAAACCCCGAGAGCTCCAAAGAGGACATTGGCTGCCACTTCTTGGTGGGAAAGTAGCAGGAATCCACAGCCATCTTGAACCTACAATAGTGGAGGATTTACCAAACAGAAGTGGATTGCCCCCTGCTCACACATTCTCTCTTCTCTGACTCAAGTCTCCGGGAGCCTGCTGAGAAGCACATGCATCTTGAACCCATCCTCCCACCCCCTCCCAGACACTGAAAGATGCAGAAACACTCCAGTGAACAGTTTTCTGTCAAACCACTCATCACATAACCTCTCCCCAAGTTTCTTTCTTTAAAAATTTTCTAATTTTACATTTATTTCTTCAGCATTTGCATGTTGTATGCGCCTGTGTGTGTGTGTGTGTGTGTGTGTGTGTGTGTGTGTGCGTGCATAAGTGCCACAGCGCTTGTATGGTCTGGGAACAACTTTTGGAGAGTGTCTTTTTCACCAGAGGGCCCCAAGGATTGAACTCAAGTAGTCAGGCTTGGTGGCAAGTCCCTTTACCCACTCCAAACTCTCTCCCTGAATTTCTGATCTATCTAGAAAAATTGAAGATGTTCTTCTTCATGTGACATCTTTGGCTTGGGAAGTAAACCAAAACACATGGCCTCAACCTAGAATAAGCTACAAATGTTAAGTGTGCATGTGTACATACATAGTCATTTTCTGTTTCTGTAACAAATTACCTGAAGCCCAGTCTAACTAATTTCTAAAGAATGAAAATTTGACCGGGTGGTGGTGGCGCATGCCTTTAATCCCAACACTTGGGAGGCAGGGGCAGGTAGATCTCTGTGAGTTCTAGGCCAGCCTGGGCTACAACGTGAGTTCCAGGAAAGGCGCAAAGCTACACAGAGAAACCCTGTCTCGAAAAACAAAACAAAACAAAACAAAAAAACAAAAACAACAACAAAAGAATGAAAATGTATGGGCTTGGTGGTGCATGACTTTAACCCCAGCACTTAGAGGCAGAGGCAGATGGCTCTCTATGACTCAAAGGGCACAGGTCTACATAGCAAGTTCCAAGCCATCCAAGGACACATAGTAAGTACCTGTCTCAAAAAACAAAAACAAATGAACAGCAACACCAAAGAATGAAAACCAAGAGCTCATATACATACCCCTTCCTTCCCCAACACACGCCACATAATACGTTAAATGCAAAGAGAAATTAAGAATGACAATTAGCTGAGTGTGATGTTGCACACCTGTCCTTCCAGCATTCGGGAGGCAGAAGCAGGAGAACTACCACAAGTTCAAGAGCAGTGTGGTGGTTTGAATAAGAACAGCCCCCATGGGCTCACAGAACTGAATGTGTCGCTACTTGAAAAAATTAGGAGGTGTAAGCTTCGTTGGAGGAAGTGTGTCACTAGCGGAGTGGGCTTTGAGGTTTCAAGGGCCCATGCCAGGCCTGGTGATTCTTTCTTCCTGCTATCAGAGGACCCAGATGCAGAACTCCCAGCTCCTCTCAAGCACCATGTCTGCCTACATACCCCCATGATCCCCACCAGGATGATAATGGACTAAAGCTCTGAACTGTAAGCCAGCCCCAGTTAAACTGTTTTGTAAGAGTTGCTGTGGTCCTGGCATCTTTTCACAGCAACACAGAGAGAGAGAGACAGAGACAGAGACAGAGACAGAGAGACAGAGAGGCATGAACATACACTCAATAAAAATATATTTGACTCAGAGTTCTGGATGCTGGGAAATTCAAAGCACAATGTCTGCTTCTGGGACATCTTTTTGTTTGTTTGTTTGTGTGTTTGTTTGTTTTGGTTTGGTTTGGTTTTTCGAGACAGTGTTTCTCTCTGTAGCTTTGTGCCTTTCCTGGAACTCACTTTGTAGAACTCACAGAGATCCACCTGGCTCTGCCTCCCGAGTGCTGGGATTAAAGGTATGCGCCATCACCAGCCAGCTCTGGGACATCTTATGAAAGGTTCTTTCTGATTTATGTCATAGCAAAAGCATTATGTGGTGGTACAGAGATTAAAAAAAAAAAAAGCAGGGGTGGAGGGTAGCAGCAGCACACACCTTTAATCCCAGCACTTGGGAGGCAGAGGCAGGTGGATCTCTGTGAGTTCGAGGCCAGCCTGATCTACAGAGTGGATTTCAGGACAGCCAGGGCTGTAAACACAGAGAAACTCTGTCGTGAAAAACCAAAACCAAACCAAACAAACATCCCCCACAAAAGACACAAGATGAACTCCTACATATTTCCAGGCAGGTTTTCCTGGGATGGTGGTTTCTTCCTGACACTTCTCCCTCACAGATAGATGGCTGTCTGGGACTGAGGAGCCGGGCCAGGGGACCCTTGGATGGGACCTTGAGCAAAGCAGAGGCCTGGCTTTTCCAGTTCAACTACAGCGTCTCAGGGCCCTGTATCCTATTTGACGCTTTTGAAAAGTCTCCACCCTCTCTGGAGATCAGTGTGGTAACACAAGAAATGATTCAGATCCTGTGACCCAATCTCCCACTTTTGAAATACACCCTCACAGAAATATGTAAACGAGAGCAAAAACAAATACAAATCTTTACGGTAACACCATTCATAACAGTGGAAACATGGGATGGGACCCAATGCCCCAAATTGGAAAAAGGTCGTACACGCCGGGGCTGTCGGAGACAATGGAATGTCATGTTGCTATTAACAGAAATCGAGTTTATAGATTGCGCTGATACACTGAAGTGCACGTGTAAGATAATGTTGAGAGAGAAAGAAAGAGAAGGCGTGTGATATGAAAATGCAAGCCCTGCCTGTTGAAAATAGAAATCACTCTGCGTGCTCACTGATAAGAATCAGAACTAAGAACAGTCCTGCAGAGTGCTGCTAGTCTAAATTTATAGGTTTTTTGTTTGTTTGTTTTGGTTTTTTTTTTTTTTTTCCTTTTAAAGTTCACAGTATCATCAAAACACTAAAATTCTGGTTTGGAGCTAGAATAGTTTAACAAAAGATCCATCATCCCCCCCCCCCCACCCCTACTCCTGCTGAGGAGGTGATTTCCTACTCGATAGGATCCATGGACATTTTGCAATGCTATCAGTGTAGAGCAGTGGTTCTCAACCTTCCTAATGCTGCGACCCTTTAATACAGTTCCTTGTGTTGTGGTGATCCCCCAACCATAAAACTATTTTGTTGTTACTTCATAACTGTATGCAGGATATCTGATATGTGACCTTCAAAAGAGTCTCAACCTACAGGTTGAGAGCCTTTGGTCTATAAGAACAGCCAGCTGCAGCTGGAGAGAGGGCTCAGCAGTTACCAGAGGACCTCGATTTAGTTAGCAGCACCCTTTTGGGACAGCTCACAACTTCCTGTAACTCCAGCTCCAGGGGACGTCCAATAACCTCTTCTGGCCTCCCAGGCACCGCACAAACATACATATACACATAATTTAAAATAAGTCAAAAAGGACTACTGATTCTGTGCTCAGGTCCTTAACAACATCACAAAGAGCAGCAGGAAGATGTCTGGTCCCATTTACTAGGCTGTACCTCAATAATTACACACATCTGGGCTAGGGAGACCCTGTCTCAAAAAACTAAAATAATAATAGGAGTAATAATAATAATCACACACATCTGGGCTATGTAGAGAGCCCCCGTCAAAAGAAAAAGAAAAATAATAGTAATAGTATTACCCAATTGCATGTAAAAATCATTAATTATGATTATTACATGCATGTGGGTAGTACTTACATATAAACTAGATTTTATTTCAGCCTTTTAGAAGCAAAAGTCTATGTTGTGGCTAAAATCTATGGAAATAGTCTTAAGTAGCCTGAGATGTCTCCCCTGCAGGGGAAATAATAAAGCTTGCTAAGGACCCTAGAAACTCTGTTCCAGCCACTGTGAGGCACGCATGTGAAGGAAGATGTAGTCTGACCTGGGGTGTGCTCAAGTCCATAGGAGGATCCGTTATTCAAAGCGGCCGAGCATCCCACACTGCTAGAAGTGTGCAAGCAAGGCATGGAGGGTTCCATGACTTCAGGAACAGCCTGTGGATCTAAGACGCTCCTGGTCCACGCCCATCGTGTTTAGTGATTTACACCTCAACTAAGTCTCACTGACGCGTGAGGTCCTGGGGAGAAGTGTGTGGTAGTAATGGAATGATCTACCCTGCATACACAAAGGTCGGTGAGATCTGCCCGGGGTTGTTTCCCCAGGACAGATTAACAATATTTGCTGAGAGATCCTATTATGAGCTTTCTAAGGCTACATAAGACTGAAGGTACAGACTTGATTTCCTTTTTTTTTCCATTGAAATTTTGGTTGTCTGGAACTAAATGTCACCTACAATGCTTGACCTTGTTAATCAAGCAAGAACCTGCCAATTAACTGTTTGCATTTGCTAACCATTATGCCACCAGTGGTTCTCAGCTTGCAGGTCACGACCCCCAAAGGGTTGCCTCTCAGATATCCTGCATATTAGATCTTTACATTATGGTTCAAAATTATAGTTAGCTATGAAGTAGCAACAAAATAATTTTATGATGAGGGGTCACCACAGCATAAAGAATTGTATTAAAGGGTCACAGCATTAGAAAGGTTGAGAACCACTGTGCTAGGCCATCTTTAATGTTTAAAGGATTTATATAAGCCAGGAGTGTTGGCACATATCTTTAATCCCAACACTTAAGCATCAGCAGTAGGCAAATCTCTGAGTTTGAGGTCAGCCTAATCTACATACCAAGTTCTAGGCCAGTCAGGGCTACAAAGTGAGAACCTATCTCAAAAATAAAATAAAACCAAATTTAAACTTTTTTAAAAGAAACTTACATGAATATGATTTTTTTTATATTTTATTTGTGCTGAAATGTGATTTTATTTGTATGTTAATAAGTAAAGTTGCCTGGGGGTCAGAGATCATAGCAAGCCACAGCAGAAGCTGGGCAGTGGTGGCCCACACCTTTAATCCCAATCACAAGACAGGCAGATCTCTGTATGTTCAAGGATACAGCCAGCATGGGGACACACGCCTTTAATCTCAATACCAACCATAGAGACCTGGAGGTCTGTACAGACAGGCAGTGATGAGGAGGTCATGTGGTTGAGTTTACAACCAATGTGAAGGCAGAACAGAAAGTCAATAAAAAGACAGACACACAGGAAGTAGGTCTCTTTGGCAGGGGAAGGACGGCAGCGGCAGCGAAGGGTAAGAAAGCGGTTGGTTTTAGTCTCAGCTCTCAGCTACTGCTCTGACCTCTGGGGATTTTAACTCTGCACTTGGCTCTGTGTTTCTTATTTAATAAGACTGTTACATCTACATTTTACTTTATGTGCATGAATGTTTGCCCTCCATGAATGTTATGTGCACCATGTGAGTGGCTATTAGAGCTCCTGGAACTGGGATTATGGGTGGCTGTGAGTCACCATACGGTGTGGGGCTCTGGGAATTGAACCGGGTCCTCTTCAAGAGCAACAAGTACTCTTAACAGCTGAGCCATCTCTCCAGCTCTGCAAATGGTATCCTAGTCCACACTTTTTAAACTGAGAACCCCTACCTATGCAAAAAGTGAGCATGTCTCCCCTGACATGTGCACGTCAATGAATAATTTATAGATGAATAATATGTGAATTTGAACATGCTCTATAATATTAAATACTTATATATAAAGAGCTGCCAAAATGTATCACTTATTCCTCAGACTTACTTTCTTTTTTTTTTTTTTTTTTTTTTTTGGTATGTAGACCTGAGGATCAAACCCAGGGCCTTATGCTTGCTAGGCAATCACTCTACCATTGAGCTAAATCCCCAACCACTTTATTTCTTACCAGAAAAATAAAAGTATATGAACAAATGTTTCTAATATTTTCTTTCCAAACTCCTTGGAGTGTTGCTGCATGTGAACTGTCAGTCTAGACACCCTGCCAGGCTTTTGCCATGTGAGTGGTCAAGCCAACAACTCTGGTCTTACCACAGCAGGAACAAACATACCAGGACTTACAGGAATGAGATATCTAACAAATACCATCTCTGGACATTTGTAGGTCTATTGGTAGGTGTAAAAATTGAGATTTGCAACCAGGCAGTTGTAGCGAATGCCTTTAATCCCAGCACTCTGAAGATAGAAGCAAGAGGATCTCTGTGAGTTCGAGGCCAGCCTGATCTACAGAGTGAGAACCAGAGCTACTCAGTCTCAACCCCAAAAAAATAAAAATTAAAAAATAAAAAACTGAGATGTGCACTTGTCTCAAATGAGTTTAAAAGTATGGCCAATAAAACACTAAAACAAAATAGGCCAGGTGTGGTGGCCCACGACTTTAATCCGAGGACAGCCAGGGCTACACAGAAAAAACCCTGTCTCAACCTCATACCACCAAAAAAAAAAAAAAAAAAAAAAAAAAAAAATCCCCTTCACAACTTTCACTGTTGAATTTCAGAGCTCGAACTTACTGAATAATTCATTTGCTAATGAACTATTTACTGACATTTACTACAAACCAATTAAGCTCCACGGGCTAGGCACAGGGGATGTAGTGAGGAGGAGGAGGCAGGTCAGGAGGAAGAGGAGGGAATACTCAGAAGGTGCTGAGTTTGCAGAGCGAAGCTCAACCAGACCTAACTCACCCATAAGAAAACAAGTATCAGATTACAAATCATGATCCAGGGAAGGAGGGACATGGCACCAGGTGTGACGGAAGAGAGGTGGCTGCTTCCGATAAGGTCCTTGGATAGACCCCTCAGAAATGGTATCTGTCCGAAGCGCTGATGTCAGCGGAGAGATTGCCTTGTAGAAGTGGAGAATGGCACATTGCCAGACACAAAGCATAACACCTCAAGCCTCCTAAATCAAAGGACAAACTTCAACTCATTTTTTTCAGACGTCCTTGAAGCCACTTGTGATACCTTCGCCAGAGCCTCGTGCGTTATTTTAGGTGCCTGATACAGACATCTGACTACGGAACAGTGATTCATACTTATTCCGGCGTAGCATCCTCGGCATCTGCTTCTTGGCAAGCGGGACAGATGTTGCAAAGATAAGGATGCTTCACTGCTTGGAGACAGGCTGCCCCACTGGTCCTGCTCCTCGTGAGCCTCCCGTGTGAGCAGAGGTACCTCTGTCGATACCAGAAATAGCAAAACCCCTGGATCTGTTCGAAAGTTGTCCAAATTTCCAGCAAGGGCATCTGCCTCTTCTCCCAGGGAAGCCTGTGGAATGAGTCATCCGGAGGTCCCATGCCCGCGGGATACACTGGTGGGGGGGGGGGGGGGGTTGCGAGGGAGGGGGCAGCGTGGGCGGATTTACGACGCACTATCATCTGGGGATCACATTCTGCTCATTAGGTCTGGCTAAGTGCTGTCAGGAATTCTATGAAGAGCTTTGCTGGAGAGGGAGGCAGATAAGTGGTGATGGCCTCTAAGTGAATCCAGATGGAGTGGCAGGTAATGGTGGCAAAACCCTGCTCTGGGGAAGGGGCCCCGTCTGCGAACTCACTTCACCCTCAGAAGCTTGGAATGAAAGATGTTGCCCCTTCGCTGCTCAGTTTCATTTCTTTTTTATATGCACTTAGAGGATAAGAAAGCTTGAAGAGAAATCCCCCAGGACACACCTCAGGTAGAAAATAGGGATTTTAAATCACCTGTCAAGTCTAGCGTGTCTCACATTCTAGGGTCTTGGGGAAGACCAAGAAACACCATAGCTAGGGAGGAATAGTGAGTGTTCACCTCCCTTCTGAAAATTCCATGAAAAACAGCAAGAAGGAAAGTCCCTTGAGTTTGTTACAGAGAGATAACCCTGAAGCCAAAAAAATAAAAGAGAAAAAAATCATTAAAACAACAAAACCATAAATATACAGAAAAATGTCTTTCTCGTGGAAAAAGAACTACAGATGAGATACTTTGAACAGAAAACCTCTGCCACTTTATCATTTTTTTAAGTTTTAAATTTATTTATTTTATTTCATGTGTGTGTTTTGCCTGTGTGTATGTATGCATGCACACCACATGCATGCCTGGTGCCCAGGGAGGCTGGAAGATGGTACTGGATCCCCTGGAACTGGAGTTGCAGTTTCCAGGCCCGATGTGGGTACTGGGAACTGAACCCATGTCCTCTTCAAGAGCAGCCAGTGCTCTTAACCATTCAGCTATCTTTCCAGATCCCAGTACTTTAAATAACTTAAAATCAACATGGTGCCGGCAGTGGTGGCACGTCTTTAATCCTAGAACTGGGGAGGCGGAGGCAGGCGGATGGATCTCTGTGTGTTCGAGGCCAGCCTGATCTACAGAGCGAGCTCCAGGACAGGCTCCAAAGCTACACAGAGAAACCCTGTCTCCAAAACAAATCAACATGGCATGCGTCATATTTGGTATATCAATGTCATCTGAGTCATTGTCAATAATCATTTGCAAATTTAAAAGAGGTAGCAACCAAGTGTGTCAAAGTTCAAGTAGGTGTGACACATGAAATACTTGTCTGATTTCAATCTCCAGTGAAACCCCAAGATTGATGAGTAACAGAAGATAATAGAAAAGGAAGAAAGAAAAGACATGACCAAACTAACTTCAGTTATTTATTAAAAGATTTTTTTAAATGATCAATTAAAGCAAAGACTGGCAAACAGAAAGCCCACAGGCCATGATTTGTGACATCATTTAAGATCTGTCATGGCCTCTCACCTTTGGAAGGAGCCCAACCTGGGTATGTGGTCGGCTCATTATGAGCCCACAGGATGAGCATCTGCCTTGAATCCTGGCCATTGTAGTAGCCTTGGCAATTTCCCAGATGGAAATATGGAATAGTGGCTTTGCAGAGTGTAAGGGACTGGGAGTTCCCTTCCCATGGAAGTCTGGGAAATGCCACACACATCCACTCACCTCTCTACCTGCTGCAGGACAGGCTCTGAGCTTCAGTTTTTTCCCCCTGGGCCTTAGTGAATTGGAAACACTTCAAAGAGCCTTTGTGAGCATTTAGCTGAGCAACAGAAATGAAATAGTCCCCAGAGACAGCGTCAGTGAGGTTGATTTCTTCTAGTTTCAGAAAGTGCAAGCATTCATAGAAAAGAAAAGAAAATTAAAGAAAACCTGCGTTCAGGGGCTGGAGCAATGGCTGGGTGATTAAGAGCACATGCTGGGGCTGGAGAGATGGCTCAGAGGTTAAGAGCACCGACTGCTCCTCCAGAGGTCCTGAGTTCAATTCCCAGCAACCACATGGAGGCTACAACCATCTGTAATGAGATCTGGCACCCTCTTCTATATACATAATAATAATAAATAAATAAATAGCACATGCTGCTCTTGTAGAGGATCTACAATGGTTCTCAACCCCAACAGGGCAGCTCACAACTGTCCATAACTCCAGTTCCAGGAGACACAACAACCTCTATACCCTCAGGCAGCAGGCATGCACGTAATACATATACACACACGCAGGCAAAACATGCATATACATGAAATAAAAATAAATCTAAAACAGAAAGCCAGTATTTGGTATCACCTCAGCAGGTGATAGATTAAAAGTCCAAGATAAACTATCTTTCCACAAATATATAACTTAAAGAATACAAACACGGAGGCTGGAGAGGTGGCTCAGCAGTTAGGAGTACTGGCTGCTCTTCCAGAGGACCAGAGTTCAATCTCCGACACCCACATGGCAGCTCACAACTGTCTGTAACTCCAGTTCCAGGGAATCCCAACACCATCATGCAGACATGAATTCGAACAAAACACCATTGCACATGAAATAAAGTTTATTAAATCTTTTTTTAAATAAAAAGATTACAAACAATACTAGGGAAGAGTTAAGGACTAACCTATGTCAACTTCGAATTACAAAAACACAACAGCAGAAATGGAATATTTAGTGGGGCCGGGCGGTGGTGGCGCACGCCTTTAATTCCAGCACTGGGGAGACAGAGGCAGGCGGATCTCTGTGAGCTCAAGGCCAGCCTGGTCTACAGAGTGAGTTCCAGGAAAGGCACAAAGCTACACAGAGAAACCCTGTCTCGAAAAACCAAAGAAGCCAAAACAAAACAAAAACAACAACAACAAAAAAACCCCTTTGGGAAAGTTTTCATGGGCTACAGAGTCAGCATAAACAGGTTGCTTTTTGAAGACACATAAAGGCTTGGGGATATAGCTCAGTGATAGAATGTTTGCCTGCATGAGGCTCTGGGTTCCACCCCATCACACACACACACACACACACACACACACACACACACTGTACAATCAGTGCAAATAGTGTGGAATAGAATAGAGATTGTTAGATGTTACAACTAGGAAAAATTTGCTTGATAAAATGACACACTACCAAAGGTGCACAGTGCTTTAATCCCAGCATTTGGGAGGCAGAGGCTACAATATTTGAAAGAAAAATAGTAAGCCTGGCATGGTGGCACGTACCAGGACTACTTAGCTACATAGTAACACCCTACATACACCCTGTCTCAAAATAAAACATGGATTTGAAAACAAACAAACAAACAAAAACAAACAAACAAAAAAAACCCAAAACCAACATATGAATGAAATTGGTTTCCTAATGAGCTTTCCTGGTGCTTATTCATAAGGTCCTTGTGTTCCCTGTTTCTCATGTCTGGGTCTCTGGGTCCTCACTCCTGGGCTGTCTATGGGCTCTGGTCCTCCAAAAAAGAGGAGTGTTTGGGCGGTGCCTGGGTGCAGCCTAACATGCTAGGCTTGCCAAGGAAGCTGGTCTGACATCATATGCACGTGTGTGTATGATTTTGTTTCCCAACAGCATCAGGAGTCAGAATTTAAATAGATTCGAAGAACAATCTCGGTTCTGTCTATACATAGAACTCAGCTTCTACACTTTAAACCAGGATGGTGCACAATTAATGTGCTGTGTGCTTGAGTCCCAGATTTTGTTTATATTTATTTTTATGTATATTGGTGTCAGATCCTCTAGAACTGGAGTTACAGACAGTTGTGAGCTTCCATGTGGGTGCTGGGAATCGAACCCCGGCCCTCTGGAAGAGCAGTCAGTGCTCTTAACCACTAAGCCATCTCTCCAGCCCTGCTTGAGTCCTATATTTGACGCCACTGTAATCATCATCAGTTCAAGCTGTGGTGTACTCACTGGGTGATTTAAAAAAAAAAAAAATCCTTTCATGATGAAGTAAGTACTCTCTGACTCTGGTTTTACAATGTAAGTCTTTTATTCCCTCTCCATCAACCAAAATTATAGTGAAGTGTGTGGTGATGTATGATTGCGGTCACAACACTCAGGAGGCCAAGGCAGAAGGATAGCCACAAGTTCAAGGCCAGCTTGGGCTACACAGGGACTATCAAACTAGCTAGAATTAATAGCAAGACCTTGTCTTACTCAAAATGTGTGTGTGTGTATATATATATGAAAGACTCACTGCCCCACAAGTTTGTATCAGGCAATGACATATTATATATCGTTACGTCTATGCAGAAAGATGTTTCAAAAATATCCACAAAACTGTCTTTCTTTAAATAAGGCCTGATTTCTGATCTAGGATCACATACAGCACATGGCAAAGTTACTAAAGGGAAGCCATCTTTAAGAGTGGAATGCACCTACTGTTATTCTTATCAAGAAGGGGAATCATTTTCACCATTTCTAAAACAATCAAGAAGAGCCACGTGGACTTTTAGGGAGTTTTCTGAAAGGAAAATAAAGAGAGAAGCGAGCTGATCTTAAATCTGGCGGAAACTGGGTATCTGAATTAATGTTGTCCAAAGATACAAAACATTAGTTTAGCAAAAATCAAAATACAAGCAGAGGCAGGTGGGTTCAAGGCTAGCCTGGTGTACATACAGAGTTCCAAGCAGCCAGGGCTATATAATGGGACCCTGTCTCAAAAACAAATAACAACAACAAAGAAAACAGCAACAAAGATAAAAATATAGTTTTGCCGGGCAGTGGTGGCACACGCCTTTAACCCCAGCACTCAGGAGGCAGAGCTAGACCGATCTCTGTGAGTTTGAGGCCAGCCTGGACTACAGAGTGAGTTCTAAGACAGGCACCAAAGCTACACAGAGAAACCCTGTCTCAAAAAAACAAAACAAAAACCACAACAGCAAAGATACAGTACGTTTCATGTGTTCAGGAGAGCCACTGAAACAGACGAGTGTTGTTGTATTTGCTATGACCTAGTTTATATCAGTATGCTCACAGGGATACTTGTGTGAGGCCAGCGTTGATGTGGATTAAGTGTGAAGCCTTGAGGCGTGTTGCGGTTTTCTGTTGTTGGAAGCCATCATTAGTGGCTTTGGGGTCTGGGTGCTTTCTCTGTTAGTTTTACACGAAGTAGAGCTGCCCAGCTAAGGGAATATTTGAAACACTTTGTTTGTCTTGAGTGTGAGACACCTTGAATGAATTAAACCCCGTTTAATGCTGCTAACACTTAATGTTTCCAGTGGCTGGTGGGGGTGGGAGGTGGGAGGGAATGGGGGGAATGGCAGGGTTGGAGGGACCGGCAGTGAGTTCAAGGAGGTAGAAAGACCCCCACATACCACACCCAAATAACTGAGGTGCTCTCAGAGGTAGCTGCTGTCTTCACATTGGCTCCATCCCATCTCTTTTCCTACTGTGGAATTTTTGTTGTTGAGTTTTTGGGTTTGATTTTGACACTGAGTCTCACTATACAGCTCTGGCTGCCTGCAACTCTCTATGTAGACCAGGTTGGCCTCAGACTCACAGAGATCTACCAGCCTCTGCTTATATTTGGGCTTTTGTTAAACTAATAACTAATATCTAATAACGGCTCTAGAATCTGTATTCCCGCTTACTGGGCTGTCCTGCCCACCCCCGGAAATACGTCTACCTGGGGGTTCTTTGCTGATGCTCCACAAATCTACTGCCTTCATTCTCTGCCCACCTCCAACCCCCTCAGTTAGTCCTCTGATTTGAATGTGTCCACTGAACTGTTCTAACAGCAAAATACCTACCTGGAACAGTAAGAGAGGGATGTGGTAGAGTGCAGGGCATCAGCCTCACCATGAGTGTGAGCACATCCAAGGCCTAATTTTACATGTCAGAGGGCTAGTCCTCAAAAAGATACATACACTCACTACTGGGTTGGTTTTTTGTTTGCTTTTTTTTTTTTATTTAAATAATCAAAAGCTACTCTATTCCATGGATATTATACTTGTATAAAATCAGTATGAGAACAACTTCAAATGCCCACTTCTCTTCCATTGCTGAAGTCCAGCTTCAAATGTGCAGACCCATGGTAGGTCTCTTCATTTTCACAAACCCTTTGATTGTTTTTATATAAAGGGGATAGATATTCTTCCTCAAAATCAAAACGGAAAGGAGTGGGGATGGGAGGAGGGAGGGAGGAAGGGAGGGAGGGAGGGAGGGAGAGAACTTTAAGACTCATGCTATCAGCCGGGCTGTGGTGGCGCACGCTTGTAATCCCAGCACTCGGGAGGCAGAGGCAGGTGGATCTCTGTGAGTTAGAGGCCAGCCTGGTCTACAGAGCTAGTCCAGGACAGGCTCCAAAGCTATAGAGAAACCCTGTCTCGAAAAACCAAAAAAAAAAAAAAAAAAAAAAAAAAGACTCATGCTATCTATAAATAAAGCCCTCTGTGTGTCCCTTTCTCTTTCCGCTCTCTCTCCTTCTGTCTGTTCTCTCTCTCCCTCCCTCCCTCCCTCCCTCCCTCCCTCTCTCCCAATAAAGCTCTAAAAAGGTAACCATGGCTTGTGATCTTGTGATTCTTCTGATCGGCACTCTCCTCCGCCGGCATGGCCAACACGGGCAACCAACAACCACCCCTGTTTTCTTTTCTGTTATTGAGATGGGGTCTCAGTACATCATCCAGGCTAGTCTTAAACTTCTGAATTCAAATAACCCTCCTGCCTCAGGCTTCCACGTCCCTGGGACTACAATACTGCCCGGTGTGGTTTAGAAGAAAGTTGGATGAAAGGCCAGAAGAAAAGCAGGAATCAGTGTTGGCTCCACACTACGACCACAGACAACCGCAGAGAAGAGAGAGGTCCAGTGAGGGGTGGTGTTACTACTTGGAAAGTGCCGAAACAGTGTCCATGGCTGGAACCGGTGCAGGGCAGACTGAGAAGGGAGAAACAGAAAAGGTCGGCATCACAGGCCAGGATGACGAATTCAGGAGAATCCTGGAGAATGAAGGATTTTAGCAGTTATGTCAGAGATGGAGATATCAACCTGGCAGGCGAGTGAGTGAGTGAGTGAGTGAGTGAGTGAGTGAGTGAGTGGAGGTAGAGATAAGGAATGACCTACACAGAAATGATATCCAGGGCCTCCGGGGACTAGGGGAATATGTAGAGACATTGTCAGAGTCAGCTTCATCTATTAACTTGACACAAACCTAGAGTCACTTGGGAAGAGGGTAAGCCAACTGAAGAATTGTTCAGATCAGATCGACCTTTGCTAATGCCTGTGAGGCATTTTTTAAAATTGCTAACTGGTGTAAGAGGGCCCAGCCCACTGTGGGCAGTACTATCCCCCATGCCACCTTAAGTGTGCCTGGGCTTGTTTTAGGAAGCCAGGGGATGGAAGCCAGAACACAGCCCTCCTCCATGGCCTCTGCTTCAGTTCCTGCCTCGATCTCTGCCTTAGACTCCTGCCCTGACTTCTCTCAGTGATGGACTGTGATAAACCCCTTCCTCCCAAAGTTGCTGTAGGTTATGGTGTTTATCACAGCAACAGAAAGCCAGGGAGGACAGCTATCCTCCAGGAGGACCACCTTCTTGAGGTTCAGTGGGAATCCTGTAGCTGCTATGGAGTTGGTTATTCCACCGTTTTCTATTTTGGCCCAGGCGCTCCCAACTGGTGGGGACGAGACCATCTCACCTTGTAAAACACACAGTTCAGTAACTGGGAAGTGGGATCCCACTGTGCAAAAAAGCATGAGTTGGTTGGCATGACATGGTCTGGTTCCAGGCCTGAAAGCAGGGCATTATGGGAGCGTGAAGAGACAGGGGACATTGTGTAACACGAGGTACCTTGCCCCAGGCTCCTGCTTGCACTTCCACAAGGAAGCTGGCACACCATCTTTATTTCTTGGTTTTGCAGACGTGGGAGCATGGCTCGCCCTGTGTGTCTCAGCCTGTTCTGTGATAGCAGACTGACAATTTACAGTGAATGGATATGTACCTGCTTATAGTTCTGGAGGTCAGGAAGCCCAAGACAAGGTGTGAGGGGATATCTGTTCAGGGCTTTTTTTTTTCCTATATCAAAATATGGTGGGAAAAAGAAAGGGTGAGAGATGGTAACAGGAGCAGGTTCAGTCCACTCACTAAGGCAACCTCACACCTCCTGAGGGTGTCTCATCTCGGAGCATGACAGTGGGGATTACATTACCAGTTCAAGTCAATTGCAGTTTGGGAAGCAACAGACATCAAAACCACCACACTACATATAACTTAGGGTCTTCCCTTACCACCTGCAGAGAATCAAATAGAAAGTACCTAAAAGACCAGGATGAACCAGTACCCACCCCTGGAGGTCAGTGCTAGAACCCTAGAGGGAACAGCCCAGACTTGCTGATACCTGGCTCTGAAATAGAGGCCATGGAAGCCAGGCCATGGAAGCCAGGCCATGAAGGCACCTGCCATCTACTCCCGAGGCCTCCTAACACTTCAGTTGACCCCAGAGGCAGTCGAGTTGACAACCAAGATTAACCATGCAAGCCTGACAGCCTGACTCTGGAGCCCCTTGTAAAAGCCAGGTGCTCTCAGTGTGCTCCTATGAGGTGATGAAACATTCCAGAAGCCCATGAGCCTGCTAGCCTGGCTCACACAGCCACAAAAGACACCCTTTCTCAGATAAGGGAGAAAGGCAAGGGCTGACACCTTAAGGCTGTCTTCTGACCATACATGCATGCCAAACCACACACACACACACACACACACACACACACACACACACACACACACACACACACTTTTGAATGTCCCCCAATAAGCAGGACAAAAATGCTAGAGAAGATCACTGGGGTCACCTGATACAGATTCGGGTCGTGCTGTCCAGAGCCTTGAGACCCATTGTAACTCCCTATGTCTGTGGTGGGAGGACTGGTGGAGGTGACGTAAAGAAAGAACGCTTCTTTAGCTCACAGCTTCAGAGAGGACTCAAAGGTGTGGGAGCGAGCTTCGCATCATGGTGGGCGAGAAAGCGCGGTTCCAGTACACAGCTAGTCTCCTAGTTCTTTCTCTTCTATTCCAGCAGAGCTCCCAGCCCACGGTGTGGGCCACCCATGTTCATGGTCCATCCTTCCCATTCTGTTACTCTACTCTGAAAGGCCCCAGGTATCTCTCCATATCTCACCGGTGACTCTAAACCCACTCAAGCCGGACATGAACATGAGCCGTCATAGGAACCTACAGGGGTGGGGTAAGGGGGGAGATGATGAGATTCCGATTAACTGTGGATGGCCTTATTTTCTGGATTCTGGTGTTTGCTGACTTGTCTCCACTCTTCTTCCCCCTCTGGGGAGGAAAACTGGGGACTCACCTCTCCATCCTCTTCGCAGTAGCTAAGCTAGGGCCTGGGCAGGCGAATGCGTGGGCTCTCCACTGCAAGAAGATGTCAGACCCATTTGGCCATTCCACTGGATTGAGTCCTCAACACTTCTCTATCAATAAGGCTGGTTGAAACACGAATTGCTAAATGGTAATAATAATAATAATAATAATAATAATAATAATAATAATAATAAAACCTGGAGCCAGATATTGGGGTAAAAACCTAAGAGATCAGAGGAATAGGAAAAGCCACAGCCAACCTCACCTTACAGACATCTCAGTCTCCAGAGACCTACTTCCTGTGTACCCCACACCTATATGCTTTTCTCTTCTGCCATCTCACTTCCTCTCTCTGCTCAGCTACATCACTTCCTGTTTGTGCAGACCTCCAGACCTTTATGGTTAGTGCTGGGATTAAAGGCATGTGTCATCATGCCTGGCTCTGTTCCCCAGTGTGGCCTTGAATTTACAGAGATCGGGGTGGATCTCTGCCTCCCGAATGCTAGGATAAAAGGCGTGTGCCACCGTTGCCTGACTTCTATGTTTACTATAGCGGCTGGCCTTTGCCTCTGATCCCCGGATAAGCTTTATTGGGGTGCATAGATAAAATATCACCACAGCTAGTCTATTGGCCACCAGATTTACTGAGGAGATGGCTCAGCAGTTAAGAGCATTTGCTGAGTTCCCTTACTACTCTTGCAGAGGATGCAGGTTCGGTTCCTAGCTCCCACATGATGGCTCACAACCACCTGGAACTCCCGTTCCAGGAGCGCATATGCCCTCTTCTTGCTTTCTCAGTGCAGATACAGATTTGCAGGTGCCTGCATATATACACATATAATAAAACTAAAAAGAATAAAATAAATGTATTTTTTAAAAACAAAAAGGAAAAGAAATCAGGAGGGCAGTGTTTATGATCTTGGACTCGGCAATGATTTTTTTACACACAACACCAAAACCACAGGTAATAAGATAAAAACTGGTAAGCTTACTTCATTAAAATTAAACGTTTAGCCGGGCAGTGGTGGTGCATGCTGCCTTTAATCCCAGCACTCGGGAGGCAGAGGCAGGCGGATCTCTGTGAGTTCGAGGCCAGCCTGGGTTACAAAGTGAGTTCCAGGAAAGGCACAAAGCTATACAGAGAAACCCTGTCTCAAAAAAAAAAAAAAAAAAAAAAAAAAATTTATACATAAAGAATATTAACGACAGAATAATAAAAAGATACCCAGAGATTCAGGGAAAATAGTTGTAAAACATCTGATAATGATTTGATATACAGATTATGTTTAAAAATAATTCCTACAAGCACTACAACAAAAAGACATAAAATCTAATTTTAAAAAGAGCAAACAGAGGGTGCGCCTCAATGGTAGAACTTGAGCACAGAGCCGGGTTTGGTGGCACATACCCACAATCCCACCATTCAGGAGGCTGAGGGTAAAAAGGATTCCAAATTGGAGGCCAGCCTGGACTACACAGCAAGTTTCAGACTAAGCCGAGCTACATAACCTCTTGCTTCAAAGGGACAGAGACGGAGAGGTTTTTCCTTCAGTCTGGAAAGATGGCTCAGCAGGAAAAGGAACTTGTGGAGGAACCTGACGACCTGAGTTCAATCCCTGGAACCCACACAGTAGAAGGAGACACATGACTCCTGTAAGTGGTCCTCTGACCTCCACACACAGTGTGCCATTTATGTGCGCACACACACACACCCAACACACACACAAAATACATGGAATTTAAGATTTTTTTAAAGTATCCCCATGAGTCACTGGGGAACTGGAAACCTAAACCTCAGTGAGAAGTAACTTCACCCCTAATGGCATTTCATCATTCAAACGACAGAGGATGGCAACCCTTGGGTCAGGATACGTGGGAGCTGGAATGTTTGTATATTGTTGACTGGAATGAGAAATAAGAAAGCCATCATGGGAAAACAGTCTGGCAACGCCTGAGGAAGTTAAACATGAAATTATCCTATGATCTAGCAATTCCACTCTGTTAACTTGTAATAAAATACCAGAATCTACAAAAGCTTAAACAAACTTCTCACAGCCAGAGGGTTTGGAAGTACCACCTAAGTGCCAGCTGATTTGGTGTGGGGTAAAGGCTGCTGCTTCCGGGTTCAGAGCCAGTTTCAAACTATGCCCTCACATGGCAAAGAAGAAGCCAGTTCGCTTGAGATTTGGAAAGACACTAATCCATTAATGATAGTCTGACTCTCACCTAATCATAATCAACTCCCAAAGTCGATTTTGTTTGTTGGTTTGTTTTTGTGTGTATGAGCGTTTTGCCTGTGTGTGTGTCTGTGTACCACTTGTGTACCTAGTGCCCATGGAGGCCAGGAGAGGGTGTTACATCCCCAGAAGTGGAGTTACAGATGGTTGTGAATTGCCCTGGGCTGTGCTGGGAATCGAACTCCAGTCCTCTAGAAGAGCAACCATTGTTCTTACCCACAGAGTCATCTCTTCAGCTCCAAGACTCTTATTTATTTATCTATCTATGTATTTATTTATTTAGGGACAGGGTTTCTCTATGTATCCTTAGCTGTCTTGGATCTCACTTTGTAGACCAGACTAGCCTTGAACTCACAGAGATCCATCTGCCTCTACCTCCCGAGTGCTGGGATTAAAGGCATGTGCCACCACTGCCCAGTAAGTCTATATTTTTAAGACCATCTCATTACAGGATATGATTTCAGCATATGAACTTTAAGAAGAACAAAGCAAGCCAGGTGGTGGTGGTGCACACCTTTAATCCCAGCACTCTGGAGGCAGAGCCAGGCGGATCTCTGTAAGTTCAAGACCAGCCTGGTCTACAGAGCTAGTCCAGGACAGGCTCCAAAGCTACAGAGAAACCCTGTCTCGAAAAACCAAAAAAGAAGAAGAAGAACAAAGCATTTTGCTCATAACACACACACACACACACACACACACACACACACACACACACTGGTATATGCCCAACATAATTGAAAGCAGAGACCTAAACAAATATTTACACCTCATTATTCACAATAGCCCAAAGGTGAAAATGTCCACCAACAGTTTAACAGACCAAAATTATATGTGTGTGTGTGTATTTTCATATTTCATTCTCTCTATATATGGATAATTATTTCTTAAGAAGGAACAAAGGTCAGGCCCAACTTACAACATGAATGTAACTTGATTATATTCTGCTTAATAAAATGAACCAAAAGCACAAGTCCCTGGGTTCAGCCCTCAGCTCCAGATAAATAAATAAACAAACAAACAAACAAATAAAATGAACCAAATATAGGAGAACAAAACTTGTATGCTCTTCCTTGTATGAGGTACTGAAATGCCCTACCTAGACTAGTTCACAGAAACAGAAAGTAGAATTGAGACTACTCAGGGTTGAGACATGTGAGAATAGGAAGTTATTGCTTAATGAGTACAGGATTTTGTCTGAAATGACGAAACATCTCAGAAATAGATAATGATGGTTGCCCTGCAGGGCACAAGATTTTAAACTGAAGTGCTTGAGACAGCAAATATCTTACAACAAAAACACCGAGGACAGCTTCTTTCACTATTTATTGATTAACCAGGCTCATAATCAAGCTATCCTTGGGTGCGTTCTGCATACATAGTTTCACCAGTCAGTATTAGTTTGCCTCTCCTCATACAAACCCTATAAGGGAAGTGTATTGTTATCCACATATAGACGCTGAAATTTTCAGAAGGTAAGTAACTACCCCAGGGTCATAAAGCTAGCTAGTTGAAAGGCAAAGTGATTTCAAATTACTTAGTTAAAAGTTAAAAGAAAATTTTGTTTTTTCAGTTGAAGCTAAAAAACATCTGAGCCAGGTGGTGGCGGCGGCGGTGGTGGTGGTGGCGGCAGCAGCAGCAGCAGCAGCAGCAGCGCATGCCTTTAATCCCAGCACTCGGGAGGCAGAGCCAGGTGGATCTCTGTGAGTTCGAGGCCAGCCTGGTCCCCAAAGCGAGTTCCAGGAAAGGCACAAAGCTACACAGAGAAACCTTGTCTGGGGGGTGGGTGGGGGGAGATAGAAAACCCTCCTCTATCATTCTTCTCTACTCCTTTGAGGCAGGGTCTCTCCCTGAGCCTGGAGCCCAGTGGTCTTCCTTTTTCTGCCTCTCTCAGAGCTAGGGTTACAAGTAGGTCACACACACAGCTTATTATCTGGGTACTGGGCTATAAACTCCGGTCCTCATGGTTATGCAGCAAGTGCTTGTAACTGCTGAGCCATCTCTCCAGCAATGGTAACTTTTTTTCTTGTTTTCAAGAAGAGAGAGGTGCTGTGTTACGGTCTTTCTGTCTGCTGTGAATATGTGTTGCTACCATTGGTTAATAAAGAAGCTGCTCTGGCCTATGAATAAGAGCCAAGCAGGAAATCCAAGCAGAGATACAGAGAAAAGAAGGGCGGAGTCAGGGCAGACATCATCCAGCCGCCCAAGGAACAAGATGTCAGTAGACTGGTAATGCCACGGCCATGTGGCAAAACATAGATTCATAGAAATGGGTTAATTTAAGATGAAAGGCTAACTAGAAAGAAGCCTGAGCAGTATTCATAAAGGCTGAAAAAAGTCACTAAGGCTTTGTGAATCTACAGCTCCCCGGAGTATCAGGAGAGAACCTAGAGACTAATATTGAAATGCTAAAAAAGGGGCTGGAGAGACGGCTCAGTGGTTAAGAGCATTGTTACCCATGAAGAGGACTCAGGTTTGATTCCCAGCTTCAACATGGTCCCAGCTCCCACATGGAGGCTCATGACCATATGTAACTCCACTTCCAGGAGATGCAACACCCTCTTCTGGCCTCTGTGGGTACTGCATACCCATGGTACACATACCTACATACATGCAAAACACCCATACACATTAAATATTTTTAAAATGCTATAAAATATTCACATAAATGTACCAAAACTAAATAGTCACTGTAAGGATTCTGTCCTTAATTATGTCATCAGTCTGTGATGGCATCCCAGCCTAAAAAGCGGGCAGACCCTCTGTGTGCTCTCCCTGTCTCTCTTTCCATTCTCTCCCCACTCCGTGCGGTCCTCTCTCTCCCTCTCTCCCTCTCTCTCCCAATAAAGCTCTAGAAAGGTAACTATGGCTCATGATTCCTCCGTGACTCTCCTCCAGCACTCTCCTCCGTCAGTATGGCCGCCATGGGCGGTGGCCAGCCACAAGGGCCGCCTTAACCAACAGTCACCACTTCATTGATCATTCAATAATATTAAGACACATTCCATACATCAGTTCTGAAAAGCAAAGTATTGATGGTAAGCAATAGTGGGGCCTCTCTAAGTTGGCAGAGACACCCCCCCAAAGACTCAGAAATGATCAAAACATCATAAAGAGTTGAAAACAAAAGAGAGATGAGAACACCAGCTTATTTAAGTGTCGGAGGTGTGTCAAAGCTGTTCGTGGAGGTTCACGTGCTTCAGGGGACCCTCCGACAAACTTGCCTGAAGGTTAGGAAAGTGAAGGTGTTTCTATTATTGGGTGGACCCTTTCCCTAAACTGACTTCATTAATCTGGGTTTGGGCTGCAGAACATTGTATTTTCACCCCAGGCTCTGTCCTATGTCAAAATTTGCCAAGTATTTCTGTGAATCTCATGATAATTTGACATCGGTCCAAATAGTGCCTCTTGCTTTTTAATAACCCTATTTGGTTATTAGATTTTGATGCATGGGTTTTAAATTCTAATATTGAGCACATTCTATATTTTGGGCCAGGGAGCACGAAGCTATTATGCAGTTAATGAGCTTCCTCATTATAAACCATGCAGTGAGCAGTGGTTTATTTAAACTTGGTCAAACATTAACAGTAGATACACAGAACGTGGAGGAGGGGGAACTCCTCTTCACTCAATGGCATGCGGTAAAATTTAATGTTAGATGTAAAGTTTAAAAAGAAAGAAAGGAAGGAAGGACAGAGAGAAGAAAGAAAGAAAGAAAGAGAGAGAGAGAGAGAGAGAGAGAGAGAGAGAGAGAGAAAGAAAGAAAGAGAGAGAGAGAGAAAGAAAGAAAGAAAGAAAGAAAGAAAGAAAGAGAGGGAGAGAGAAAGGAAGGAAGGGAGAGAGAGGAAGGAAGGAAGGAAGGAAGAAAGAAAGAAAGAAAGAAAGAAAGAAAGAAAGAAAGAAAGAAAGAAAGGAAGGAAGAAAGAAAGGAAGAAAGAAAGAAATGTTTTACTTCCCAGAAATAAACCTGGGAAGCTGAAGAGTAGATAATGCTGACACAGGAGAGGGCAAGATTGTGAGGTGAGGCAGGGGGATGCCCACAGGCAGCCATGAGGAAGTCCTAAACAGCCCTCCAAGTGCCCACATGCCTTTACTATCCAGCAATCAGTGTCTGATGTCTCACCATTCCAATTTTCTCTGGAGTCTCTAAGACTAATCATGTTTATGGTTCTGCCTTGAAGATTACAAAGCACTTCTGGGAATACTTGTCAACTAATCCCCCAGGGCAGGGGCTCTAACCAGTTGATCAGGATTGGCTGGTCGGTCTAAAGAGGCAGTAGGAATGTTAAGAACTTGGCCTTTATCACTCTCAGGAAGGGGGGAGGGGGCTGAGTTTATCTGGAAGCCTCAGTCTCTCTGATAAAATAAGGATAATGCTATTTACCTTGAAGGGAGGTTGTAAGGTTGAAAGGGTACAGAGCATCTTAACCACAACAGATGGTATCTGTCCTGACAGCCAGACCAGTGGGAAGGAATCCCCTCGGCTCCTGAAGGGTTTCTCCTCCAGATGGGGAGCTGGGGAGAATGCTTCCCAGGGCAGCACCCCATTTCCCTGTCAATAGTGAGGGGCAGGGAGCTCTCAAGGCCAGGTCAGTGACCCCCAACAACACCCAACTCTACCCCTAAGCCAATATTTGCTTGAGTTTTCTCCCCTGGGTTTCAAATTAGGCTTGGGAGATGGGAGATGCACTCTGAAAGTAAAGGAAATGAAGGAGAGTCTCAGAAGAACCTGGTGAAGGCTGCCCATTGTCCATCCCCAGAAGTGCTAGTACCCAGGAAGCATTGGGGGTATGGCTAGTTTCCTCTTTGCACTGTGGGTATGGAGTGATTGTGTGTGTGTGTGTCTGTCTGTGTGTGTGTGTCTGTGTGTCTGTGTGTGTGAGAGAGACAGAGAGAGAGAGAGAAAGAGAGAAAGAGAGAGAGAGAGAGAGAGAGAGAGAGAGAGAGAGAGAGAGAGAGAGAGAGTTTGAGGGACTGGGGGTGCCAATGACAGCATAGAATTGTTAAGGTTAGAGAAGCAAAGGTATGGGGCTAGGACCCGGTTCTGAGGAAGCTCTGCTGCTGATGGAGACATGGTAGACCAGTTAGATACTGAGTCAGGGCTGTGATTTTAATTAGCACATAGAAACACCACCACCCCCCTCAGTCCCCGTGGCCGCTAGCCAATTATCACTACCTCTTCTTCAGCATGGCTTTTAGCATAAAGGTCCCAACCTGCTGTACTCCATCATCTGTGGAGATGTGTTCATTTTATGAAAGTGAGAAGTACCCAGTACCAACTCCTCAGAGACCATGATTCAGGAAGTATGACAGGCTAAAAGGTCAATGTAGAAACTGGAGAGGGGCCACCCTGCATTCCAGGTCTCGGCTTCCCTGCTCATATGTGAGGGTGGGTTGGTTGGTTTTAGACAAGGTCTTACTATGTAGCCCTGGCTGGCCTGGAACTTGCTATATAGACAAAGTTGAACTTGAACTCACAGAAATCCACCTGACTCTGCCTCCTGAGTGCTGGGATTAAAAATGAGTGCCAACCACATTTGGCTTGTTTGGTTTTTGTTTTATTGGTGGATTAGCAGTGCTGGGGACCAAATTCGAAGTGAACACGATAGCCCCAGCCCAACTCCATGTCACTTATTGTCTCTGGACTTTGCTTCATCTGTACATTTAGGATAATGGTACCCTACCCTCAGAGTGGCTGGTAGGCTGGGATTGCTGTTGTTAAGAGAGGAATTGCAGGGGTGTGTGTGTGGTGGGGGGTATGCCTTTAATCCCAGCTCTAGGGAGACAAAGGCAGGCAAGCAAGTCTCTGAGTTTGAGGCTTACAGAATGAGTTCCAGGACAGCCAGGGCTACACAGAGAAACTCTGTCTCAAATAACCAGAGAAAGAGAGAAGGGTCTATTATCTCTCTTTTTTTTTTTAAATATTTTATTTATTATGTATGCAGTGTTCTGCCTAAAGGCTAGAAGAGGACATCAGATCTCATTACAGGTGGTTGTGAGTCACCATGTGGTTGCTGGGACTTGAACACAGGACCTCTGGAAGAGCAGTCAGTTCTCTTAACCTCTGAGCCATTTCTCCAGCCCACTCCTATTTTAAAGGAGGGCTGTAAATCCTGACAAAGGTCAGCCAGGGAATAAATCACTTGGCTACAAAGCTAATCCCAAGTAGCTTCCGATCATGAATCTTGAATATAATTTTAGAAATAAGAAAAAAAAAAGGGGGGGAGATGTAAAGACATCAAAGAATAATGTTTGGCAAGTGCTCAGTAGAAAGATAAGGGTTAGAAGAAGCATTTACTCTTTGATCCCTGCTTATGGGGATACATTTACAAAACACCGGCAATGATGTTCAAGGTAAACCATTGATGTCACAAAGGAAAAAGCCCAAGGAGTGGAGGGAAATTCTGAACTTACAGCGTTCCACATGAAAAACCCAAAGTAAATTGCCATCCAGGTGTAATTGCTCACACTTGTAACCCTAGCAGGACGCTAAGGCAGAGGCCAGCCTGAGCTCCACACAGAGTTTCAGGACCACAGTGGGAGTCTTGTCTCAAAAACAAGTCCAAAAGGAGCCACGTCAGGCCTGTGGTCTCAGCACACTGGAGGCAGAGGCAGGCAGACTCCTGTGTGATGGAAACCAGCCTGATCTGCATAGCAAGTTCCAGACCAGCCAGGACAATGCGACCATAAGCCTGTCTCAAAATAAAATTAAATTTAAATTTTGTCACGAGAAGCATTTCAAGCTGCTAGAGTTGCGAATCAGATGGAATTTTTTTTTAAATAAAACAAAGGGTTTCAGGCCAGGCGGTGGTGGTGCACGCCTTTAATCCCAGCACTCGGGAGGCAGAGGCAGGCGGATCTCTGTGAGTTCAAGGCCAGCCTAGGCTACAGAGTGAGTTCCAGGAAAGGCGCAAAGCTACACAGAGAAACCCTGTCTCGAAAAAGCAAAACAAACAAACAAACAAACAAACAAACAAACAAACCAAAGGGTTTCATTAAACTCGATAAAGGTGCTTTTAGAGACCACATCTGTGCACACAAATCGACCAGCCGCCCTAAGAGTAAGAAAACAGATGTTGACAACATTCAAAAGAAAATTGCCGTGGTCTCAGCTGCTTAGAACCTCATTCATATTTCCAAGGCCTTACAGCCTCTACCTTCCTTCCCTCCTTCCCCCTCTCTTCTGTCTTCCCTTCCTCTTCTTCTTCCTTTCTTCCTTTTCTTCCTTTCTCTCTCTCTTTCCTCTGTAGTTAGCGGTGATGTTTCTTTCTTTTTTGGAGCTGAGGATCGAACTCAGGGTCTTGCGCTTGCTAGGCAAGCACTCTACCATTGAGCTAAATCCCCAACCCGGCAGTGGTGTTTCTTTAGAGCTTGCCGGGCATGGGATTAGGGGCCTGATGCCCAAATTAGCAGAAGAACCCTCAAGGAAGAGACAAGTCACAGGGAGGAGAGAAGAGAGTGACAGGCCAGTGTTTGCTCTGGCCACCAAAGGGAAAAAAAGATACCCATACCAGTGCCAAATCAACTCTAACACTCAGGGTGTCAACCCTGGACTCAGTACCTGTCCAGGGTCAGAGCCCTCACTGAGGCAGGAAAATCAAGAAAACGTAAAAGAAAAAAAAGGAACCCTCCCAGAGTCTGATTGAAGCTCCTCACCAACTGGGTGTGGTGATATTTTATCTATGCACCCCAATAAAGCTTACCCGGGGGATCAGAGGCAAAGGCCAGCCACTACAGTAAACACAGAAATCAGGCAACGGTAGCACACGCCTTTTATCCTAGCATTCGGGAGGCAGAGATCTACCCAGATCTCTGTAAATTCAAGGCCACACTGGGGAACAGAGCCTGGCATGGTGACACATGCCTTTAATCCCAGCACTAACCATAAAGGTCTGGAGGTCTGCACAAACAGGGAGTGATGTAGCTGGGCAGAGAGAGGAAGTGAAATTGCAGAACAGAAAGGCATATAGGCCTGGGTACACAGGAAGTAGGTCTCTTTGGAGACTGAGATGTCTGTAAGGTGAGGTTGGCTGTGGCTTTTCCTATTCCTCTGATCTCTTAGGTTTTAACCCCAATATCTGGCTCCAGGTTTTTTATTAGTAAAACCATTTAAGATTCGTGTTACAACTGGGGATAAAGAATTTTAACACAACTAACAAAAATCTTTGCAAAGAATCCCTATACACAGCTAGTCAGTAGTGGCACATGTCTTTAATTCCAGTACTCACTCTGTTCAAGGCTAGCCTGGTCTACAGAGCTCCTTCGAGGATAGTAAAGGCTACACAAAGAAATCCCACCTCAAAAAACAAAAACAGACAAAAAAAGGATGCCCATATCCACACAATACTCATACTTAGGTAGGTATTTCAAACAAGAGTATCAAGATAGCCATGAGCCTGACCTGAGGCCAGAGTTTAACCTGATTCCCTGTAACTATAAACTGTAACTGTAAACTGTAAGCTGTAAACCTGTAACTTCTTGAGGATCTCAAAAACAAGATTAAACAAGCTTGTTTACAGTTAACACATCTTACACTCCTTGTGACCTAGTACAAGGATCCCGCCCTTTACCCTGTGCTTTCTTCCTATTGGCCTGTCTGTAATCCTACCCAATGTACTTCAGAAAACAGTAGATTCATTCACTCAATGGAAAAACAAACCAAGACCCTCTGAATGATGTAACATCAGAAACCACCAATATCCTACACATGGCTATCATTTAGCAATTCAGTTGCCCTGGGTGTGTATTGTCCTTCTCCAAAGGTTCTGTCTGTCCATCTGTCTGTCTGTTTCACATGTGCACATATCCCTGTTTAAATCTGTATTAAACCTTTGTGTGTATGTATTATACACGTGTGTGCCTGTGTTTCTGCACACATGGAGGTTAGAGAACTTCAAATGTCTTCTCACTCTGCTTTTATAATATTTAGATTTAATTTTGTTTGTTTGTTTTTGTTTTTCAAGACAGGGTTTCTCTGCATAGTTTTGGTGACTGTCCTGGATCTTACTCTGTAGACCAGGCTGGCCTGGAACTTACAGAGATCCACGTGGTTCTGCTTCCCAGAGTGCTGGGATTAAAGGTGTGCGCTACCACTGTCTGGCCTTAGATTTAATTTTTTAAAATTTGATCTGTATGAGTATTTTTGTCTGCATGTATGTGTGTGTACCCATACCCATGCAGTGTCTGAGGAGTCAGAAGAGGTCAGATCCTCTGGAACTGGAGAGATCTGCCTGCCTTTGCTGGGATAAAAGACTTCCACCGCCCCGACCATCTTTTTTTTTTTTTTTTTGAGTCAAGGTCTCCCGCTGAACCTGGAGCTTGCCATTTTGGCTAGGCTGGCTGGCCAGTGAGCTCCCTGAGATCTCCCCATCTCTAGCAACACAGTGGTTATAGGCACATGCAGCTCTACCCTTCTCTTTGTGGATGCTGGGGATTCAAACTCAGGCCCTCCTGTTTTTCCAGCAAGTGCTGTTACTGTCTCAACTCCCCAGCCCTCCAGACTTCTCAGTAAACTCCAGCTAACACTCCACACTAGCTATTCTGAAATTCTTTCCCTGAAGAAAAGTGAAGTATCCCTGATTCACCTGAGCAGGGATCTGCAAAAGGTCTGGTTGGGAGATTGTAGGCACAGCCTGGGTCTGCACCTAATGCCACCACAATGGACAAGGACACACACCACAGGGGATCAGCTATCGCCTCAGCCCCAGGTGACAGGCCCACAGTAGGCCCAGGGAAACACAACCAGAGTTTGTCAGCGGCAGGCCCTGCGCATTCTTCAGGAGCAGCCAGCCAAAGATGGCATTTCCCAAACCCAGTCACCTCCTCTGGGGTTTCCACTAAGGCTTGGAACTAGGAGAAAGACAGGGGATGGGAAAGAGGGAGAATGTGAGTTTCCTTTGTGCATTTTATGAAGCAGAGCTTTATCAGATATCTCCTCTTCTCCTTCCCCCTCTCTCCCCTCCTTTCCTCCTACCCTCTCCCCTCCTGAGAGTCTCACCACATAGCCCTGGCTGACCTGGCTGGCTCCAACTCACAGAGCTCCACCTACCTCTGCTTCCCAAGTTCTAGGATTAAAGGTGTGTGCCACCATGCCCAGCTGTAAATAATTTTTTCTTCATTGCAGAGTTCATAACAACTCTTAGTGCCTGGTATTTTTTTTTCTGTTTGTTTGTTTTGTAGAGGTCTCACTATGTAGACCAGGGTGGTTTCGGATTCACAGAAATCCTCCTGCCTCTGCCTCCGGTGTGCTGGGATTAAAGGTGTGCGCCAGAGCATCTGGCTTTGTTTTCAGCTTCTTAAAACTTAAAGCCTCCCCACCTCCACCAAGCCTGTGCAGAGAGGGATAGACCATGAAGGCTCCGCTATTAGGAACAGATTAATGCAGTGTGGAAGGACAGAGTTTCTCTGTATACCAGCCCTGGCCATCCTGGAACTTACTTTGTAGACCAGGCTGGCCTTGAACTCACTCTGATATTCCTTTCTGTACCTTCTTTATCTGATTTGGATAGCAGAGTGAGGCCAATTCTGTGACAAGAGAGGAGAAGTGGTCTCTCCATTTCTGGAAGAGACTGTGCGAAGCTGGTGTTGATTTTCTTTTAACTGTTTCCTATAATTTTTCAGATTAAACTATCTCAGCATGTAGAACCTTCCCCCTCTTTTTTTCCAGAGGGTGGGTGGGCAGTAATTTTTAGAGCCGTTTACATTATAGAAAATTGAAAATGGTAGAGAGTTTTCATATACCCTGTCTCCTCTAATATCCATGCCTCAGACGATGCTACAGCAACACATGATTATTAAATCAAGCCCAGACTTTCAGATTTTCCCCACATTTGTACAGATCCTACCTGGGACATCACATCACTGTTGCTGTGAATGCAGAGGTTCTTGGCTCGGAATGTTTCTCAGACTTGGTTTTTAAGGGGTAATGATCAGGAATTTTATAGGCTTTCTCTCCTTCTGGAATTTGTCTGATCTTTTTCTCATGATAAGGATGAAGTCCTGGATTTGGAGGAGAGAGACCACAGATGTGATCTATCAACACGACTCACGGCCTTCTTTATTAGTTCCACATTGCTTTGTGTTCTGCTTTTGACTTTCCTCGATTCTTGAAGTGGGAACTTTGGTTCCTGGTGCGCCACTTTCCTGATTTCCTTTTTATTACATTTATCTATCTATCTATCTACTTATTTATTTTGTGTATGCCAGCCCCCCACCCCACCCCACCTTCATGTGGAGGTCAGAGGACAGCTTTTGGAAGCTGGTTCCCTGCCTCCTGTCTCCATGTGGACATTGGGATGAAACTCAGGCCGTCAGGCTTGGCTGCAGGTATCTTGCGGCCAGTTGAGTCACGTGACCAGCTGACGCTGCTCATTTTGGACTTGTGCATTTCGAGGTATAAGTTTGTCTCTCAACGTGGCATCAGCTGCCCCCCCCCCCCCCTTGTTGTGGTAAGTTATTTCCCCCTTCCATTCAGTCCTACATACTTTTGTTCCTTTGACTTTTCCTTTTTAGAGACAGGGTCCAACCAAGACTCTAGAGTGTAAACCTGTCTCAGTAAATAAAAGGGAGAGGGATTTGGGGATGTGACCTCTCAGCTTCCTGCCCTGGCTGCCTGCTACCATGCACGCTCCCTCACCATTATGGGCTCCCTCTCTGAGTCTATTTAAGCCAAAACAAACCCTTCCCTAAGCCACTTAGTCATGGTGTCTACCACAGCAACAAAGAATAAGTAATACAGTGGCCTTGTTCTTTGTCCTGCCTCCTTGTCCCTTATTTCCTGGCCACGCACGCATCTCCCTCTGTCCACATTAATACCACCCTTATTAAAGCCATCGTGCTCTGAGATCATGGCCCGGGGACTGAGGCTTCCTGCACCTGCCACTCTGATGCTGCTGTGCCGTTGGTGGCAACAGGAAGCAGCACTGGAGAGTGGCTCCTCCAGACCCCCAACACCTCTTTCCAGAATGGATCCCATTGGAGTATTCATATCCCTTGGTGGTGGTTGTTTTAGACAAAGTCTTGCTATATGGTTCAGACTTGCCTTAGGCTTGTGATCCCCCTGCCTCAGCCTCCTGAGTGCCAGGGTTACAGACATGCTGGTCTATGCCTGTTCTTAGCTTGCTTGCTTTAACAAAAACCTGCACTTCAAAAAAAATTTTATTCTTTGTTTATTTATTTACCAAAACAGAGTCCCTGTGTAGCCAGCTGCCTGGAATTTATTATTCTCTTGCTTTGGTTTCGTGAGTGCCTTTAATCTCATTTATTCGTTGCTATGACAAAACATCTGAGACTGGGTACTTATAAAGAAAAGAGGTTGTTTTGACTGGATGTTCTGGAGAACCAAGGAGAGACTGCATCTGGTTCTGGCCTTCTTGCTGGCAGAACCCCAAAGCAGTCAAGGGGATCACATTGCAAAAGACATTAGGAGGGGCTGGAGGCTAGCTCAATGGCAGAGCACCTTTGTGCATCACCATGTTTTAGTCAGTGTTCTGTTGCTGTGAAGAGACACCATGACCAATTCTTTTTTTTTTTTTTTTTTGGTGGAGCTGAGGATCGAACCCAGGGCCTTGCGCTTGCTAGGCAAGCACTCTACCACTGAGCTAAATCCCCAGCCCCAACCATGGCAATTCTTATACAAGAAAGCATTTAACTGGGGGGGGGGGGGTTGCATAGTTTCAGAGGTTGAGTCCATGACCATCAAGTGGAGAACATGGCAGCAGGCATGGCAGGCATGGCAGGCCTGGTGCTGGTGCAGTCCTAAAGAGCTACATTCCAATTCACAGGCAGAGAGAACGAGCCTGGGTCTGGCACAGGCTTGGGAAACCTCAAAGCCCACCCCCAGTGACACACTTCCTCCAACAAGGCCACACCTTCTCCAATGAGGCCACACCTCCTAATCCTTCTAATCCCTTCAAATATAGCCACCCCCTGGTGACCAAGCATTCAAATATATGAGCGTATGGGGGCCATTCTTATTCAAACCACCACATACCTTAAAGCCTCTATTTGATGTTCAAATTTTATATATTATCTGTTTGACCTTCTTACCTGCTCAAGTCAGAATGTACGTAAAACCTTTTGGACTCTGCCTGCAATTGTTCTTTGGTTTCTCAGTTGGCTTTGTTGAAAGCCTTTGCACTACCCCGTTTGCTGTATTTCCAATGGGGTGTGTGTTTGATGCAAGGGCCGCTTACTGAATAGCATTGTGCCACTTAATAAATAACATACATGATCGTGACTTCTGCACATTTCCCCATCAGATATCTCCCGCTCTGTGAATGGTTCACATATGCTGGGCATTTGGGTTTTGTTGTTGTTGTTTTTGTTATTGTTTTTTCTTTTCTCTTCTTTCTTTTTCTTTTCTTTTTTTTTTCTTTCTTTTGACACAGGGTCTATCTAGGTAGCCATGAGTCCTAGAACTCTTTATGTAGATGATGATGAACTTTGAACTCTGCCTCTGGAGTGCTGAGATTAAGCTGTGAGCCACAACAGTACTTACAGGTGGTGGTGGCGCACACATCTTTAATCCCAGCACACAGGAGATAGAGGCAGATGGATCTCTATGGGTTCAAGGCCAGCCTGGTCTACAGATCAAGCTCCAGGACAGCCAGAGCTGCACAGAGAAACCCTGTCTCCAAAAAAAAAAAAAAAAAAAAAAAAAGTGAGCCACCATGCCGGTCTGGACACTCATTCTTGACTGCAAACATCTCCTAGCCCGCAGCATTCAGCCTCTGAGGACTTTTTTTCCTGGTTTTGCTCCCATCTTTTGTGTACTCGGTCCTGAAAGGGCCTTAGATACACATGACACTAGCAACCTGTAATGGAAATGTAATATGTCACTCTTCCCTTCACTAGGTAAGGTGCAGTTTGTTGACAATTTAAACCAGGACAATAGGAGCTTCCTGGTTAATACAACTAGCTTTTTCTTCTGGACTCCAGGAGCCACCGGCAAAGCTGTTCTGCTGTTGAGCTAACACAGCTCTGCTGAGGCAGCTTCTGGCTAAGCAAAGAAAGCAGAGAGTAGATGGGCCTCCAGAGCCATCTAGATTCTCTCTCCATACATCTGAGGGGTATTCTCCCCCCCCCCCCCCCGCTATCTAGCTGCCATTTCCCCAGAAATGGAAGCCCTCCAGTGGACACTGTAAGGTCCACAGAATGCTTGTGATTAGACTGTGCATAAAATACTACAGACCAAGCCACGCGTCTTCCTGACCATGTCACCTTGTTCAGGGTGTTTCTGCTAAAAAGATTTCAGCTGTGTTTACAAATTAATTCCTGCATACTCTTGCCCTCAGCCAGACATTCAAGACCCTCTGCAGTCCTGTACCCTATTTTTACAGATTACCAAGTGTCTGCATTGGACTCATCAATGCCCAGTTAAGGCTCAGAGAATTCACTCCCTTCTTCTCTACAAATATCCCAGTCAGAAGCATCTGCTAAGTCAAAAATTCTTCTTCTCAAGCATCACCCTCATAGTCCTGTCCTTTGTGGACAATTAATTCCTTCTTTTTTATTTTTCTTTCTTTCTTTCTTTTTTTTTTTTTGAGACAGGGTTTCTCTATTATACAGTTCTGGCTGTCTTGGATCTCGCTCTGTAAAACCAGGCTGGTCTCGAACTCAGAGATTCACCTGCCTCTGCCTCCCGAGTGCTGGGATAAAAGGTGTCTGTCACCACTGTCAGGCTGAAGTAGTTTCTTTTGAGACAGTTTCTTCCTATGGTTCTGTTGTGCCCATGTCTTGAGACCCCCAAGCAAGACCACCACAGGGCCGATATCTGATGCAAAACACACAGAGGTTTATCGATAACAAGCAAGCCCGGCTTGGTCTGTGTCCAACACAGTGGGTGGAGGAGGACGGCCCTGAGCTCTCAGGGTGAGGGGATTTTAAAGGGAAAAACCACAAGCAGGGTGGTACAAGCCTTTGCATCATATGATTGGGTGAGGGTATATAACCTTTGAACTTACTGGTGGGGGTTACTGTTATCATTTTTGGGCAGGCCTGGACAAGTCCCGGGCTCTGCCCTTGAGCTGCCGTGGAGGCTGACTGGCCTAGCTGGTATTGGTTGTGGGGGCTGACTCAGGGGCCCGGGCTCTGTCCTTGAGCTGCCATGGAGGCTGGCTGGCCTAGCATGTTCACCTTGACCCATGTACATAGCTCTAAGTTGGTGGAGGGTCACAGACGGTAAACAATTGGCTGAACCTTGAGCAGTCAGAGTATGTGCAGAAAGGAAGTTACTGAGAGGACTCTGTTTTTTGTTCACGGCCCTCCCAGAAACTGCTTGCTCGGCCTCAGGAAACTGAAAGTGAGGGCTGATCTCTGAGAGAAGACTGAGCAGCCTGTTATGGCGTCCTTTCAGTTCCCAGTCTGATTTTGAAATTGTGATTCAAAAATAAACTTTTCCTGTTTTTAAGTTGACTGTCTCAAGTGTTTTGCTACAGTAGAGGAAAGCTGACTAACATGGTACTCTTTAACACAGTCTACCAGCCTATTTCGGTGGTACACGGGCCTGTAATCCTAGCATTCAAGAAGTAGAGAAAACAAAAGCAACAAAAACATATTCTCTTGTCCTTGCCAGGACTCCCCTCCTCTTTCCCAACCACCTCACCACTCAATCGTAAACTGCACCCCAATCATTGTTTTGAGAATTGCAAATGAACACATTGTTGTGGAATAATCTTTTTGTACACTGTGAAAATGTCACTCTGACTGGTTTAATAAAAAGCTGAATGGCCAATAGCTAAGCAGGATTTCCAGGCACAGAGGATGCTGGGAAGAATGGCAGAGTCCCAGCCAGGCACAGAGGAAGCAGGAAAGCAACATGGGCAGTACAGAGTAAAGGTAATAAAGCCTCGAGGCAGAAAGTAAATTAATAGATGGGTTAATTTAAGTTATAAGGGCTAGTTAGAAACAAGCCTAAGCTACCAGCCAAGCTTTCATAATTAAGGAGTCTCCCCACTGTTTTTGGGAGGTTGATAGGCAGTACAGAAAAGTCTGACTACAAACAAGATGATGGCTGTGGCAATAATTTATAAGCAATAAAGATTACCTCACTTCAGGATCTTGCTATGTAGCTCAGGCTGGCCTCCAACTCCAAAATCTTCCTGCCTCATTCTCTGAGTGCTAAGATTGTAGGCATGTACCACAACCACCACCAAAAGAAATCTTCATGAGGGGATCAAACCCAGGGCCTCATGGGACGCAGGCACTCTCCCACTGAGCTAGCAGCCCTCAAGAACCACCGTTTTTTCTTTTCTTAGACCTATTTCATTCTATGCATGAGTTTTTGGCAGTATGTATGTATGTACATGCACTACGTGTGTGCCTAATGTCCAACAGGACACCAGATCCTTCTGGAACTGAAGTTATAAATGGTTGTAAGTCACCATGTGGGTGCTGGAACTAAACCCAGGTCCACTGCAAAAGTGATAAGTATTTCAACTGCCGAGCCCCAAAGTCACCTAATTTCAAATTACATTCTCTGTATGACTTTCGAACAACAGGATTGCATAAGGACTCTCACATCCTGATCACCCCATCCTCAAAACTAATTGGCACCTATTGCTTAACAAAACACCTTTGAGCCAGGAGGTGTGGCGCACACCTTGAATCCCAGCACTCAGGCAGGAGGCAGAGGCAGGTCGATCTCTGTGAGTTCAAGGTCAGCCTGGTCTACAGAGCAAGTTCCAGGACAGCCAGGGCAGTTACACAGAGAAACCCTGTCTCAAAAAACAAAATAAATAAACAAACAGATAAGTAGAATAAAAGCAGCTGAGCAAACCATGAAGAACAAGCCAGTAAGCATTGTTCTTCCATGGTCTCTGCTTTAGTTCCTACCTCCTGATTCTTGCTTGGGTTCCTGCCCTGACTTCCTTCAATGGTGGAAGTCAATGCAACATGGGAGTCTATGCCAAATAAACTCTTTCCTCGCCAAGTGTTTCATCACAGAAACAGAAAATAACTGATGTCCATTCATACACAGAAGAACATTTGGGTCGCTTGCAATCTTTGGATGTTACATGCAAAGTCATGACAAGTACTGTCTATAGATTTTTGTGTGGCTATAAACTTTTTCTCTGTGTGTGTTCAGGTGTCTATAGGTGCATGTGTTTGTGGAGACCAACCTGGGTATTTTTCTTCAGCCACTACCCATCATGTTTTTGTTTGTTTGTTTGTTTTTTATTTTTTTAAATATGGAACAATTCATTAATTCCTGTGTCATCCTTGTGCAGGGGCCATGCTAATCTCTGTATCATTCCAATTTTAGCTGCCAAATCAAGCATCCACCTGGGTTTTTTGAGACAAGATTTCTCACTGGCCTGAAGCTACCAAAGCAGGCTGGCCAGTGAGCCACAGGGATCCACCTACCCCTGCCTCCTTGGAAGCTGAAATACCATGCCTGGCTTTTTTTTTAATTATTTAATTTAATTTAATGTGTATGGGTGTTTTGCCTTCATGCATGTCTGTACAACACCAGTACATGTGTGACTTTGACTTGTTCTGGGAGCTGGGTAAAACCCAGAGGGGGACGGCTAAGTCACCAGGAGTTCAAACATGTTGTCATATTGTTTTCAAGACAGCATAAGAAAGTTTCCTGTTGATGCCTCACCAGCCCAGCTGCTGAGGGCAGTGCTTCTCAACCTGTGGGTCACGACCCCTTTGGAGTCGAATGACCCTTGCACAGGGGTCACCTAAGACCACAGGAAAACACAGATAGCAAAATTACAGTTATGAAGTAGCAATGGAAATCATTTTATGTGTGGGGGGTCACTACAACATGAGGAACTGCATTCAAGGGTCACAGCATTAGGAAGGCTGAGAACCACTGCCCTAGGGTTTAATGGTCAAGTCATCTGACAGGTATAGAGTATGATCTCCTTCTGGTTTTAATTTGGTTTCCCATTGAGTATCTAGGTTAGGTGTTTTTTTGTTTGTTTATTTGTTTGTTTTTTATGTGTCTAATTGTCATATATTTGCCACGTTTTTAGTTCATTTTAACTGTTTATGGTGGTTTGAAAAAAAAATGGCTCCCAAAAGGAGTGGCACTATTAGGTGTGGTCTTGTTGGAGGAAGTAAGTCACTGTGGAGGCGGGATCTGAGGTCTCATATACTCTCAAGCCATGCCCAGTGAAACAGACTACTTCCTGTTGTCTGCATATCAAGAGTTCCTTCTCCAGCACCACATCTACCTGCACACTGCCATGTCCCACCATGATAATAATGGACTGAACCTCTGAAACTAGAAGCTACTCCATGAAATGTTTTCCTTTATAAGAGTTGCTGTGGTCATGGCGTCTCTTCTCAGCAATAGAAACCCCAACTAAGACACTGATGTTTCACACACTGTTTTTTTTCTTGAGACAGGGTCTCTTAGAACTCACTATGCAGATAAGGCTGGCCTCAGACTCACAGAGATCCAGATCAGTACCTGTGGCTCCTCCCAGCCCTTCTAACCCTGCCTCTTACCCTAAACCTCTCCAGCCTGGGGGCGGGGCTTCCCGTCTCTCTCTTATGGCCTGGTTCAGTCTGGACCCTTCTAGATGCCTCTGACTGTTCTCTCCCTCATATCTACAATAAAACTTTCCCCTCCATGATACCTAGGAGTGGTATTAGTAATTCAAAGAATCACAAAGAACAAGTATTTTAAAACCAAGAGCTTCAACAGTGGCCACTGACTAGTCACACAGCCTCTGACTTTATCTGGGTCCTGAGCCAACACCCCACTCCACCCGACATTGCCAATAGGACCAGGATGTAACCTACCTATGTCTTTGGTCTTGTTATTCACACCCTCTATACGCCCTCTCACCCCCAATCTCAAGTGCCCCAAACTGAGAGGGGTAAGAGGTTCAGAAATCTCAAGCTTCCTTCCAGAGGGATTTGTTTCCTGGAAGTCCCTTTTGTCTTTCCCCACCCTGCTACATGTGACTAATACATGAACAGAATGATCTAGCCTCCTCTCCTCCCTACAAATAGGTAGTCATTTTATCACTGCTTCAAGGACTAGTCCAGTGTTACCCACCCTGCCTCCCCATGGGTGAGCTCTCCTATACATAAGGGCTCCACTCTGGGGGACCTATGGGATGTAAGGAGTAGACACAGAGCCACCAGCAGCAAGACCAGGTCCCTGCCCTAAGATGGGAGGTGATCTTCACACTTTCAGCACCTTTGAGTAGAAATGATGGGATATGCCACTCTCTTAACTCACATTAGGCTGTGAAATTCAATTATTTCATGCTCTCATGCAAATGAGTCCTCTATTCTTTTAATAAAACTGTTTGATATCACATACATGGTTTTTTTCACAATGAAAGACCTCTCATGGAGCTCTACAAATACCTTTGAGTTCTTTCTCAAATATTATACACGCATCCTTTGCAGTAGTTCTCAACCTGTGGGTCACAACCCCTTTGGCAAACCTCTATCTTCAAAAATATTTTATTATGAGATTCATAACAGCAGCAAAATTACAGTTATGATGTAGCAACAAAAATAATTGTATGGTTGGGGGTCACCACAACATGAGGAACTGCATTAAAGGGTCGCAGCATTAGGAAGGTTGAGAACCACTGACCCATTTCGCTGCTCTGTCTGCTAGGATGGTTTTAACATTGAACACACGCAATGCTCAAATCTTGGTATCTAAAAACCGTTCTCTTTGGTCTTTGGCTGGTTCCAGGACTGGAGATGGAAGGTCCAAGTGAGTCTACAGCATCTTATCTCACCAGATAATAAGGAAGTTCTGTACACGGATGGGATATGTCAAAAGGACGCAGAAGGCACCACGGATGAGCATTCCACTGGCCCAATCTGGAACAATTTGAGCATTCAAATTGATGATGATAATTCATTCCATCCCACTGAATAAAACATGAATCCACAGTGATGTGAATAGGGAAGTGAGGGGACTGGAGAGATAGTTCACCGGTTAAGGGCATGAACTGTTCTTGCAGAGGAACCAAGTTCAGTTCCCATCACCCACAATGGGTAGCTCACAATGGCCTGTAAATCCAGCCCAGGGAACTGGACATCTCTGGCCTCCGCGGGCACTCATCAGCACATACTCACACAGAGACACATGCTTAATGAAAAGCAATCAAATCTTTAAAATAAATAAATAAATGGCGAGAAAAGTGAATGGATCCATGATAAGGAGAACTCTCTTTCCTTTTCATTGTGTAGTGCTGAGCACAGAACCCAGGGTCCACCACTGATCCACATCCTCTGTGTACAAGCTCCTCTTTAAAGTGCCAACTATGGAGCGTAAACAGCTTGATGGCATTAGAAAATTGCTCCATGTCAATTGTGATAGTAATAACCCAGGCATGAAACATGCCCAAACTGGTAAGCAGTAGTTGGAAAGGAAACAGGATATTTGCATGGCCCCAAAGGTCCTCCTACAAAGCAGTTTTTAATTTCCAAAAGAAAAAAAAAAACGATGCTTTGGCAGCTGACTGTGTTAGCATCATTCTAGGGCAAACTGACAGCGTGGACTGCCGTGGGTCGGGGGGTGGGCGGTTGCACTAAGAAAAGCTGAGTGCCACTCTGGTGACAATCCTGCCAAAACACACACAGTCTCATCACAGTCATCAGGAACATCAGACAAGCCGAGCTGAAGCGCGGGGTCCGAAGTCACTCTGAAACGACTCTGGGTTGAAGTGAAGCAAAGAGACGGAAGAAGCCAGTGTATGTGCGGCCCTGGACCAGGTCCTTTCGCTTCAAGGACATGGTTGAGACCATTTGCCAAACATCACAATGCGGGCTAGAAGAGCTCATGGGAGTTTCTTGTACCTACTCTACAAGCGCTCTACCACTGGGCTAAATCCCCAACCCCCTCTCCCCCCCCCCTGTAACTTTCAAGTTCTTTCCAGTGAAAAGTAAGAAAAAGCAAATCCCCAGCAGAAGAAAGCCAGAGGAGGGTGTGAGCGAAGAGCCTGCAGGTTGTAACCAGATGAGGGAATAAGACTGAACACTTCGTGGCAAACTGGTAACAGAGAAACCTTCAAGTTCAAGGAGAAAAAAAAGACAAGCTGGGTTATATAGCCTTGGTTTCCCCTGTCCCAGTCTTGACTGGAAATAACATTCTCACTAAATAGCTAGGTGAGGTCGTGCCTCCTCCTGTAATTCCAGCATTTGGGACAAGGCAGGAGGATGACTATGAGTCCAAGGCCAGTCTGGGCTATAAAACAAGACTATCTCAAACAAACAAACAAACAACAACAACATGATAGTGGCTAGAGAGATGGTCTGGTGGTTCCGAACACTCGGTGCCTGGGAACCTCTGGTACCTAGAACTCCATGACCCAAGGCTTTCTTCTTGCTGGTAAGACACCTGCCCACACCTGACACATGCTGTGGAATATAGTTTAAGATGTGTTACATTTGTTTATGCTGTGGATCATTTGTTTAATGATGCAAAGAGGTGTTGCATTCTTTTATGTTGCATTTGTTGAACTGTGAAGCTGTGTTACTGTGCCTGTCTAAAACACCTGATTGGTCTAATAAAGAGCTGAATGGCCAATAGCAAGGCAGGAGAGAGAAATAGGTGGGGCTGCCAGAACGAGACAATTAATAGGAGGAGACATCTAGGATTGAGAAAGGAGTGAGAAAAGGAGGAGAGGAGGACATTAGGGGCCAGCTATTCAGCCACACAGCCAGCCACGGAGTAAGAAGGAAAGAAAGAAATACAGGGTAAAGAAAGGTAAAAAGCCCAGAGGCAAAATGTAAGTAAAGAGAAGTGGGATAATTTAAGTTAGAAAAAGTTGGCTAGAAACAAGCCAAGCTAAGGCCTGGCATTCATAAGTAAGAATAAGTCTCCATGTATTTATTTGAGAGCTGGGTGGTTGGCCCTTAAGAGTAAAAAATAAACTACAGACATACATATAAAACAATCATCATTATTACTGTTATCATCATCATTATTGTTGTAGTTTGAATGTAATTGGCCCCCATAAGCTCATAGGGAATGGCATTCTTAGGAGGTGTGGCTTTGTTGGAGTAGGTCTGACCTTGCTGGAGGAAGTATGTCACTGTGGAGGCAGGCTTTGAGGTCTCATATATGCTCAAGCCATACCCAGTGTCTCAGTTCACTTCCTGTCACCTGTGCAGCAAATGTAGCTTCTTCTCCACTCTCAGCTCCTTCTCCAGCACCATGTCTGTCTGCATGCCACCATGTCCTGCCACGATGATTATGGACTGGACCTCTGAAACTGTAAGTGAGCCAATTAAATGTTTTCCTTTATAAGAGTTGCCGTGGCTGGGCGGTGGGGGCACACACCTTTAATCCCAGCACTTGGGAGGCAGAGGCAGATGGATCTCTGTGAGTTCGAGGACAGCCTGGTCTACAGCATGAGTTCCAGGACAGCCAGGATTACACAAAGAAACCCTGTCCCCCCCCAAAAAAAAAATTTGCCGTAGTCATAGTGTCTCTTCACAGCAACAGAAACCCTAAGATAGTCATTGTCTTTAAAAAACTAAATAAGTATATTTTTCATGGATTATCCAAAATATAACAGAAATAGATCTATTGGGAGATAGACCTACTAAAGTCCATTGTTGGGGTCCACAGAGGTTTCCTAGTTAGAGCTGAGTTGGCTTTACACAGCAGAGCTGCATAAGGGGATGGATTGACCACCCCATGTGTGGTCACCAGGTGTCTGGAATGTTCTGCACTTGGCTGTGCTAGGGAGTGTCTTTTGCTCCACCCTTTGGTATTCCTTTAAAAGCCCTTTAGAAGAGACAGAGGGCCTGGTGGGTTTTGACCCAGGCCCTCCCAAGGCTATCCTGTATTTCTGTCTCTCTCCTCTATGTTTCTATCTAAATCTCTTATCCCTCACTCTTCAAGAGTCCCTGGGGTAAATAAATGTGGTAGCTGGTCTCCCACAGTCCATATAACTATGGCTACTTGTACAAAAACAAGTATAGTGAAAATCGAGAGTTTCAAGTGACTACAGTCACACTCCGGTACAAAATCCAATATGAAAAGAAGTACCGAAGGCCTGGAGCCAGGGGATATTCTCACAATGGGTCTTAGTACCTAAATTTATCTACCTGGAAGGTTTTTAGAGAGAGGCTCATCCTACTTAACCTTTTCAAGTAAAGGGCATCCCTTTCGGTAGAAAATCTATACTCCACCATGAAGAAGGCGGCCGTGCCCTCGGCTGAGCTGCTCCCCAGAGAAACAGGTTCTATTTTAGCCCTGCATGGTGCCCTGTAGAGACATGGCTTATGGACAATTTATTTCACCTGGCTGCTCATGTGCAAACGTATCAATCAAGCAGCTTATGAAGTGGCAACTTATCTACTTACTAAGTTTGTGCTTCTGTTAAAGTGAGTACGTGTTGGTCAGGCATAGGAGTGCAGGCCTTTAGACCTAGCTGTTTGGGACGCTGAAGCAAGAGGAACAAGTGGACCCAGGTGGGTGCAGGAGCCTATCAATACCTAATAGGAACAGTATTGTGTAGGCTCTTGGGTAGTCTAGATAGCGGCTATGCTCTAGAGGTTAGCAGTGATCACTAGCCCTATTCCCAAATAAGAAAGATGTATCTAGCCTCCAACAAATGCCACTGCAAAGTAAATACTTCTGGACCACCATGGAGACATCACCTACTTCTAAATCCAGTGCAATTTCATGACACCAGGTTCATTTGAAAGTACCACAAATAACTGATCCCAACCCATTTTCGTTTTGTATCTGTAGCTCAAAGTCTCTCTCTCTGTGTGTGTGTGTGTGTGTGTGTGTGTGTGTGTGTGTGTGTGTGTGTGTCTATGAGTTTGAGGCCAGCCTGGTCTACAGAGTGAGTTCCAGGACAGCCAAAGCTACACAGAGAAACCCTGTCTCAAAAACAAACAAACAAAAGACTAGCTCTTGAGATGCAGGGAGCCACACCAGCTTGCAGTCTAGGACTTGGGACAGCAAGTCCAATTTTAGTCTGGGCCAGCCAGAAACCAAGCTCAGCAATGAAAAATAAGTTCTAGACAGCTGTGGAAAATGATGTTTTTCAAAAAGAATTTTCTAGAATGCTTAACCAACATGCCATCAAATTTGAAAGACAAGACAGCAGGTTTTCATCATATTTATAAAAAGAGCCATCTAATCTGCCTATGATGGTTTCTTCCATTTGGAATATGGTGTAAGTACATGTAACGAAATGTCCCATGAGGCTGCATCATCATTTGCTCTTTAAATGTCATGGACATTTCAGCAAAATTTGCATGTTTGCTTTTTTTTTTTTTTTTCTTTTTCTTTTCCTAAGAAAAGATGTTGAAATAAAGTGATGGGCTGCAGGCTTATTTATTTAAAACTTACTCATTCTACAAATATTTATTGATGGCATGCCAGATGCGATCGAAGAGCGTGTTTCTCATCAGAGGAATTAAGGAGCTACATTTGGGGTTTCTAGACAGGGTCTCACCATGTTTTCCAGGCTGGCCCCAAACTCCTGGGCTTCAGCAATTCTCCCACTTCAGCCTGCAGAGTAGCTGCTTTCTGCAGGTGTGTGCAGCTACACTTAGCTAAATTAAGTGCATTTGGGCTAACAGACTCGTGGCAATTCAAGGCACATCTAAACATAGTTAATATCCAAATATTAATTTGTTCTGTGTCCTCCCTCACTCTGTGTGTGTGTGTGTGTGTGTGTGTGTGTGTGTGTGTGTGTGTACACATGTGTACACAAGCGTGTACCCATGGAAGTCAAAGGGCAACTTGTTGGAGTTAGTTCTCTCCTTCTACCATGCATGTAGAACTTGGGTCCTCAGGCTTGGTAGCTGGTACCTTTACCTGCTGAGCCATTTCATCAGCCCATTTTAGATATTTTTTTGGGGTGGTAGGGGGTCGACAAAAGCATCATCTGAAATATTCTAAAATATTCATCCTAAGCAATTGTATAAAGTCTGAGTCATCAATGTTTAGGCATATAGAGAATAATATTAATATGTTTGAAAATAAAGATGAGAAAATTAGCAGCCCAGGCTGATCAGGATCCTCTGCCCAAGTCTTTGAAATGCTAGGGTTACAGGTGGGTAACACGGTGCCTGGCTTAAAGTCACAGTTGATCGTAGAGGAGGGAGGTAATGGAGAATAATGTGACAGGAAGAATCAGATCCAGGGGGCTAGAGAACCCTTCAAATGTAGAGAGCAACCCTGTGGGTCACGACCCAAAGGCTGTTACTCTTTGTTGTAGCTAGAAGCCGGATGCCCAATTTTCCAGCAGTCAGTGCAACTTGGGGTTCCCTTGTGATCTGGTTTCTGGTCAAGGAGAAATAAGGAATTCTGTCAGAGGATTCTAGAAAAGACTTTCCTATCTGTCAACAGAGAATGTACTTTCATTTCCTAAGCCATCAAATGAAATTGCATGCTGTAAGCTGTAGGAAAATGTATAGAATCCAGCTACTATCACAAAAGTTACTACTTGGAAAAGTCAAGGACTTTTCCGAAGATCAAGCCATGGCTTAAGATGTCTTGGTGATACTTTAGCTTTTGTGTATATATTAGCCAATTCCTGCAATTATTTCCTTGTGTTCTAAGCATGCTTCCAAGAACTCATCATAACAGTGTATTTTATCTGAAATACCTATCAAGCATCCAAGGCCAAATGATCTCCTGAATTAAGGTAAACTAAACTCAGACCCTCCTTTCTTATACAGCCTTAGTGGTAATTATAATAATATTATAGACTCCTAACATTTGCATAACCACCTCTAGGAATGTAGTTTGAGCACATAAATTCTCTTTTCCTGACATATTAACCGATTTTAGCTCTTAGTTGACCTCCTCCTTTACCACTCCCCTTTGGGTTGTAAAAGAAAGGATGACGGTCACTGCCTGAGGAAAACTCTTGTCTGCCTTGTTGACCCTGTAAGAATTCCAGCCTGGTGACCTTGCTTTAGCTACAGCACTGCTATTGCATGGATATATAACTATAAACCTCAGAGACTTAGAAGGATTTTGACTGGAGAACTAGAAGAATGAGATGGAAGATGAGGAAGAGCCTGATGGTGAAGAACGAGATGGATAAGAAGGAGATGGGAAAGACCAAGATGGGGCAGAACTAAGATGAGAGAATTAACATAGAACTTGGTGGACAGCAGATGAAGGTAGAGAGAAATCAGGGAAGAGAGGAGCTGGGCACCAGGACAGAACTGAAGCTGTGTAGACAGAATTTTATCAGCCTCTCTTTTCTTCTCTAAACTCATCTCTTACCAACTTTCCTTCTCTCTCTCTCTCTCTCTCTCTCTCTCTCTCTCTCTCTCTCTCTCTCTGTTTCAGTTCATCAGCCAAAAGCCTTTCATCATCTGGTTTGATGAGCTCCTGGTAGGTACTGTCTTTGTTTCTGCCCTAACGACCACATCTGCCCATCCAGGAATACAATCTGTAGCCCAACTGGACTCCACTAAAGGCCTCTAAATTCCTGGAGAGTCACTGGTGTGAGTCTGCTTTCTAAGGCTGGAGAAGCAGCAACAGAGCACACACACTCTAGAGAAGCCAAGCTTGGGCCAATGAGAGGGCTCATTAGGTAAAGGTGCTTCCTGCCCAGTCATGCATTTGACCTGAGTTCAAACCCTGGAACACACAGGAGAGTGTAGACTGAAGTTTCTTGGTCCTGCCCAGTCCCACGTGGGCAGCAGCCTGTAGTCTTATCTATGTTTAGCCATGTGGCTTGGTACCTTTTCTCAGTTCTGCCTTGTCATCTTGCTTCCTCTGTGTCTGGCTGGTGACTCCTGACTCAGCTCTTCCTCTTCCCAGAATTCGCCACATCTGGTTGCCCCACCTATACTATAATGAACCATCACACCATCTTTTTCACATACAGTGACCATGATGAGTGCCTGTTTCCAGCTCCTCCTTGTCTGACTTCAATCTACCTTGAGATGGACACTGAAATGCTTCCTCTGAAGGGCAGTACTTACTGACTAAATGATTTAAATATTCAGTCTTGTCTCCTAATACTTGTGGATTCTTTGTTAATGTGTCAGTTTTGTAAATGTGCCACTTGACTGTGATTCCTCAGAAACATTTGCTATTTATTCCTTTCCCGGGGCTCAAATTCAAATTACAGGTGGTATTTCAAAGGAAAAGTCACTTTCTCATGACATTGCTTGCTAGCTACCCAGCAGCCACACCTTGACCTGACCTGCTTTTGTTTTTTTTACTTATCATACATTTGGGAATTTCTATTAAGGCTCTAAAAGGATTACATGTTCTCTCTCTCTCTCTCTCTCTCTCTCTCTCTCTCTCTCTCTCTCTTTCTCTCTTACACACACACACACACACACACACACACACACACACACACTTGCTGTCCATCAGAGCTATAAGCGGAATTTATTATTTTATAGATATAATTTTCTTTAAGATTTATTTATTTATTATGTACACTGGGGTTTTGCCTGCATGCAGGTCTCTGTGAGGATGCTAGATCCCCTGGAACTGGAGTTACAGATAGTTGTGAGCTGCCATGTGGGTGCTGGGAATTGAACTCAGGTCCTTTGGAAGAGCAGCCACTGCTCTTAACCTCTGAGCATCTCTCCAGCCCTAGAGCTTATTCTTATGTCAGGCTTAGGTGCCTGAAAATGCCCAATGATTTCTGATTTTCAGGGCCTTGCTCACATTATTTCCATCCCCTGCTGCTACATAAATAACTGCCTCAAAGCCTAGGGGTTTAAAACAAGTTGTTGTTTTTTCCATAAATGTTAGCATTCTGGCCCACCCCCTGGAGACCCACCCAGCATCCTGACGTCATCTTTCATAAAGTCCCCTTTAACTGAGAACCCCTCCCCCCTCATTCTCCCCCTCCCCATCTCCTTCTGTGAGGCTGCACACACCCCCGCGCAAAAACAGGTTTATCTTTTATTTGTGTGTATGATGTGCTCCATGTGTGTGCAGGTGTTTGTAGAAGTCTGAGGGGGTCGGATTCCCTGGGGCTGGAGTTATAGGCAGTTGTGAGACTGATGTGGTGCTGGGAACTGAACCCATGTCCTTTGCAGGTACTCTAAACTGCTAAACTGTCTCTCCAGTTTCCAAGTTCCCTCTTGATGGCAACAGCAGTGTGTGTGTGTGTGTGTGTGTGTGTGTGTGTGTGTGTGTTATTATATATAATATATATATATATATATATATATATATATATATATATATATATATATATATATTATGGTGAATTATTTGGAACTTTGTTAAAAGACTAGCAACCACTATTCATTCTATGACCACAATGAATGCTCTTCCCATGTGAAAGCATACTTTCCCCTCTCCAAGACATCAATGTAGCTCATTCTATCATAAATCAGTTTTCTTTTAATTTTTATTTCACGTGCACTCACTTGCTTGCACGTATGTCTGTGTGAAGCTGTTAGATCACATAAAACTGGAGTTACAGGCAGTTATCAGCTGCCATATGGGTGCTGGGAATTGAACCCAGATCCTCTGGAAGAGCAGCAGTACTCTTAACTGCTAAGCCATCTCTTCAGTCCCCCATCGCCCCCTGCCCAATAAATCAGTTTTTAATCTATGCCAGAAATGATGAAACCACAGCCCAAAAGCCAAGTCCATCCTGTGGCTTATTTTCATACAGCCCCTGGGATAAGAATGGCTTTTATATTTGTTAAAGGATTATAAAAACAAGACTAGGGGTTGGGGATTTAGCTCAGTGGTAGAGCGCTTGCCTAGCAAGTGCAAGGCCCTGGGTCCAGTCTTCAGCTCTGGAAAAACAAAACAAAACAAAAACAACAACAAAAAACACCAATAGGCGTCGTTACACATACATTCTTCAAAGCCTAAAATTATCCACTCTCTTATTACCCAGAAAGCATTCACCAATCCCTGGTCTAAAATACCATCATCTAAGTTAGGTCTAAGTACAGACATGGCTCCTCTACTCAGCTCTGTGAACTATGCCCTAAGATCTCTGTTTGCAGATTCAGGAGCCTGGGGAGCCACATATTATCAGACTGCTGGACTGGAAGGGACCAGGACCTAAAAAAAGACAAAATACCTGGTCTCTATACATTTAACATCAAGAAAATATATTAAGGTTAGAAAACACTTAATAGAAACTTATTCTGAAGAGGAGGAGGGAGAAGAGGAGGGGGGGGAGGAAGAGGAGGAGGGAGAAGAGGAGAAGGAAGAGGAGGAGGAGGAGGAAGAGGAGGAGGAGGAGGGGGAGGAGAAGAGGAGGGAGGAGGAGGGGGAAGAGGAGGAGGAAGAGGAGGAGGAGGGGGAAGAGGAGGAAGAGGAGGAAGAGGAGGAGGAAGAGGAGGAGGAGGGGAAGGAGGAGGAGGAGGGGGAGGAGAAGAGGAGGGAGGAGGAGGAGTTGAGCATGTGGTTCATGCATGCTAATGAGGCGTGTGGTAATGCGCGTTTGTAATCTCAGCACTTGGGAACCTGAAGTAGCAGGACTGTGAGTTTGAGGCCAGCCCCAACTGTGTACAGTGAGACTCTGTCTCAAAAGGCGGAGGAGGTAATCAGGGGAGAAAAGGGGAGAGATGTGGAAGGAACTAACCCCAGGGAATTCTGCAGTCCAGCTAGTGGAAGGAACTAACCCCAGGGAATTCTGCAGTCCAGCTAGTTCTGTAAAATCAGCGCTTTAACTAGCGCACTCCTGCTCTTTGGAATGATTCTCCCTGGTTCTCTGTTCTGTCTCCCGAGTCGTCTTTCCCTTTGGAAACAGCCAATAATTGCAGATCCTTCCTGGCTGTAAAGGTGGGTTCTAAAGCTGCTTCTCGTTATGAACAGCATCCATTTCCATGTGCACAGGTAGAGATCCTTAAAAAGCCTGGTGGTGGTCGTGGCGCACACCTTGAATCTCAGCACTCAGGAAGGAGAGGCAGGTGGAACTCTTGAGTTCTGGGCCAGCCTGGTCTACAGAGTGAGTTTCAGGACAGCTAGGGCTACACAGAGAAACCCTGTCTGGAACAACAAACAAAAAGAGAAACAAACTGCCATATCATAGATATTATTTAAATCTCTCCTGTAAACCAAACCCACCGTCTTGTTTCTTTCCAAACACACCATTTCTTGCCTTGGGCATATTTGACTGATAAGGGGCTCAGGGGCCTCTGTGTCTAGTTGACAAGGGATCTGCGTGACACAGTCATATGCCATATGTTTTGGTCAGTGATGGACCACATTTATGACTGTGGTCTAAGATTTTATCACTATGGACGTTGTAGCTGCATGTTTATACAATGACAAAATCACCTGCAGATGTACTTGATATATTGCCACTCAAAACTACCACCTTAAACCTTGTCTCAATTCACCTATTTCTGCCTAACAGGTCACCCCAAAACTTGATTATGGATCTCAGCTTCTGTTAGTAAGGAGTATGGACATTGCTTGGGTGAATATATTCACCTCAGGTCCCCAAGGTTGAAACTAAGTGTCAGCCAACCTATGGTATTGATTTGTTCATCCTTCCCACCATTATCCCATAAAATTCACTTCCATCCCATGTGTGAAATATGGTCATCCCATCCCATCCCAAGAGTACTTCAAGTCTTCCTTAATTCACCCCCAGCACAGATCTAAAGACCAAGGTATCATACATATACCATAGAAATCACATATGGGTACAATCCATCCTGAGGCAAAATTCCAATCTACCTGCAGGCCTGTAAAACTGGGTAAATTATATGCTTTTAAAATAGAATGGCCGGACAGCAGAGTAAAGATGTTGTTCATTCCAAAGGAGAGAAACAGGGTGGCTGAAAGGGGTTATGGAACCCAAACAAGTTCAAATATCAATTGCCATTATGGCTTAATCGTCCTGCTGGGAACAAAGATGTGGTTTAGCCTGGGTGGACTTGCCTGCATCGCACCAATGGCTGAATCTGTGGGTCAGTTGTTGGGGATCTCCCCTGAAGCTGCCCTCTCCAGACCCTGCCCAGAGAAAGCCTACCAAGGTCAGCCCCTCCCTAGGGCTGCTCAAGACCACGCTTACAGGGTATTTAAGACCTGGTCGCCAGACCTGCCCTGCCATGTGATTTTTCTCTCCTGCCTTTCCGAGAGTCACTTGGGAGTTGCTTTGCTCTATTATGAAACCTGGACTTATTAATTCAGCTTGACTGGCTCATTGCATCGGTGGAAGATACCCAATAACCAGGGATCTGATACTTATCACCAGTAAAGCGCTGAGGATCTGCCAGTCTCTGCTCTTCCCAGTCTGCCAGAGCTGGGGGTTACAAGTGGGTGTATTCACACCAGGCCCTGCCTCCTAGGTGGGACTCAAACTCAAGCCCCCAAGCTTACCCAGCATACATTTTACCCAGCGAGCCATCTTGCCGGCTTCACAAAGTACTCTTTCCTCAACACCTGGATTAGAAATCTCTGAAGCTAAATATCCAATTTCATTCTTGAAAAGTCCTGGCTTCTACAACACATTTCAGCCAGGTTCTTGTTTTGTTTTGTTTTGTTTTGTTTTGTTTTGTTTTGTTTTGTTTTGTTTTTCGAGACAGGGTTTCTCTGTGTAGCTTTGCACCTTTCTTGGAACTCACTTGGTAGCCCAGGCTGGCCTCGAACTCACAGAGATCCACCTGGCTTTGCCTCCCGAGTGTTGGGATTAAAGGCATGCACCACCACTGCCTGGCTCAGTCAGGTTCTTAAAGACGGAATTTGCACATTTTTCCAAACTGGCTTCTTCTCCTTCTGAGGCATTATTAGAGTGATCGTTACTGTCTATCTCAACAGTCCGCCAATGTTCTTCTATGTTCTCTCGGATGACTGACATTTAACAGCGCTCACTATGCTTTCTCTCAGTCGCCATCAGGGTCACCTTTGATAGCTAACCCTTTCACAGAAATCTTGGACTTTTTGTTGTATGTACAATCAAAACTCTCCTATCCACCCATTAGTCCCAAGCGATTCCACACTTTTAGCTATTAATTATGGCATCGACCTATTTCTTTTATTAGTTGCTGTCTTAATGCCGGTTGTCATAAGAAAGTACCGCATACTGGGTGGCTCAAACAGCAGTCATTTCTCATACTCCTGGTGGCTGGCAATTTCAAAATCAAGGTGCAAGGTAATTTTGTTCCTGGTAGGGCCTTCTTCATAGCTGCAGTTGGTCACATTTCCCTCTATGAGACAAAACGAGATATAGATGAATGGATGGATGGATGGACAGATGGACAGCCAGCCAGCCAGCCACACACACACACACACACACACACACACACACAGGGGACAAAGAGAGAGAGAGAGACTGAGACAACTTTTTCTCTTATAAGGATACTAACTCCATTACGGAGCAGACACCTTCCTACCTCATCTAAATCTAATGCCCTCTGAAGGGCTTACTTCCAATACCATCATCTCGGAGGGCAGGGTTTTACAATATGAATTTCAGGGGAGGACACAGGCCTCTGGTCTATAACAAGTTTCACGTACAGACTCCACTCAGGGAGAACCCATTTTCCTTCTTTACTCACACAGTTCGGGCAGGACTCATCCCGGGAGAGATGAAGGATGCTGAACTAAAAGGCAGTTCCTCCCTCCTCCTTGGCTCTTAGATGGGGAGACCTCCTCAGTTCCTTGGGCGTCTATCTCCTGACAGCAGGCTTCCGTCAAAGGCAGCAAGTGAGAGAACCACTAAGGGCGTGCAAAGCACCAATCAGTCCAGCAGACACTAAAGGAGAGGGGATTCCATGTGCACTTGTGCGGAGGCTGCCTACCAGAGTGTCCTCCAACAACATCCTTGTCCCCATATTTGCCCAGGGCCATGGCTGGTGTCCTGGAGCATCTGACTGGACCTTCGTTCCCAGGCAACTTTTCATCCTGAGAGCCTTGTTGTCTAAAGAAGAGAAGCTAAGAGTGAGAACGTTTTATTTTATTTATTTGTTTTGTTTCATGACAGGGTTTCTCTGTGAAGCCCCGGCTGTCCTGGAACTCAATCTGTAGACCAGGCTGACCTCAGACTCACTTAGATCTGACTGCCTCTGCCTCCCCAGTACTGGGATTAAAGGCCTGCACTACCACTGTCTGACCAATGTTTTATTTTAACCCCCACAATGTTTAGCTTCTGTTTCTTCTAAATTCAGATGGAATAATGGAGTGATTCCCCTTTTAGAATCTCTTTCTTCATATGAATGAAAAAAAGTTTATTTGGTCTATGGTTTCAAAAGTCCATGATCAGTTGGTGCCATTGATTTTGAACCTGGGGAAAAGCAGGGCAATGGTGGAAATGCAGGGCAGTATGCGCTGCTCTTCTCATGACTATGAAGTGAAAGAGTCAAAAGAGAAAGATAATGTCCCACAATTCACTTTCAGAGTGTGTGTCCTTAATAAATTGAAATCCCCATTAGACCCCACATCTTGGTCCTGTAACCCTGATTTGATATGGTAAGAAATGAGGAAAAGAATAGACACTAAAGAATTGATAGACACACAGATAATAACACAAAAGCAGGAGCCAAGTGGCTGCATGCTCTGATGGAGCCTTATCTACTATCTGTGAAACCCTGAACTTCTGCATGTTTACCCTGCATAGCACAGGGGGTGGGGCTAGCTAGTATTGGTAGGTTGTCTCTGGAGGAAAGTGGTCTCATGTGTAAACTTTTCAGGGAAGGAAGCCATAGTTGCTGGGTTTTGTACACACTGACCAATTGTCCCAAAATACTCATAGTTGGCCTGGAGGAAGAAGGCTTTGCCAATTTCAAGCTTGACCCATATGGATGGGAAAAAAGCTTTGCCAATTTCCCATGGGCCTGAGGCCTTGGTCCTTGGGATGGCTGTGCCCATGTCAACAATACATATTCACTCAGGACTTTAATTCTCTCAGAGTTTCCTTCTTGAGCTACAGACGGGTGTCCCACAATGCCCTTTGAGAATATGTCCCTAACAAATAAAATTTTCCACTAGACTCTACATCCAAAAGACTGCCCGATCTCTTACTGTACTCAAGGTTTGAGAACTAGGATTGAACTTGTGGCTCTCATTCTCCCATTCCACCCCTAGCCCTCAATGGTGCTAGCCCATTTCACAGTTCAAAAGCAGTTTTCTCTAAGAGTTTCCAAAGTCTTAACTGTCCCAGAGTTGCTCTAAAGTTCAAGTCCAAAATGTCTTCCAAGACTCATTACAAACTCAGCTATGCATTTCCATTGGGAGAGTCCATTGCTGTTGGGAAGACTCTGCAGGGGGCAGGGAATGTCCCTTGGCAGACTGGCTGGTCACATTTCCTGTGCACACAGGAAGCAGAGAAAGCTCACTTTGTTTCTCTCAAGGGAGAGTACAAGGATCTCAAAGAAGTCATTCTTGAAAACTTTAAAACACTGAAGATAGAAGATATCCTATATTCATGGATATCATGACCCACAGACCCAATGTAATCCCTAATATGATGATATTCTTCATAGAAGTAGGAAAAAAAATCCTGAAATTCATACGGAAGAGCTAGGCTGGAAGCCTCACAACACCCGATTTCAGATGATACTATAAAGCCATAGTAACAAAAATTGCATGGCACCAGAGCATACCAATGGGGAATGGAAATAAGCTTATGTAACTCTAGCCTTCTGATTTTCAACAAAACAGTCAAAACACCTCACTGGAGAAAAGACTGCTTCTTTATCACATAATGGTAAAACGCTATGTACATATAGAAAAATAAAGTCAGCTCCCCATCTCTCACTATGTACAAACATTAATTCAAACCAGATCAAAGATCTTAATGTAAGGTATGGACTTTTGCAAGTGCTAAAGGAATAGATGGGGAAGACATTTCAAGATAAAAGCACAGGTCAGGGCTTTCTGAATGGGACTCTGATAGAACAGAAGAGGATATCATGACCCACAGAGTCAATGTAATCAAACAAGGTTGGTATGAATTAGAAGTCTTCTGAGAAGCAAATGAAACAACAGAATTTTCTTATATGAAATCTGTGTTTTTTGTTTGTTAATGAAGACATAAAGAGCAGAGGAATTCTCTGGGGAGAGGAAAGAGATCACGGTTTTTTTGGTGGTGACTGGGGTAAGACAGGTTAGTGGGGCAGTGGGAGCCATCAAAGTCCATAAAATACTGGTATGAAAATGTTATAGCATAACCCCATTATTTTGTAAAATGAATATATACTAAACATGTAGACAACACTCGGAAGGCAGAGGCAGGCAGAGCTTCGTGAGCTTGAGGCCAGCTTGTTTTATACAGAGAGTTGCAGGCCTGCCAGATCTACATGGTGAAACCTGGTCTCAAAACAAAACAAAAATGTAGAAAATAAATAAATAAAACCTTTCAGGTTGTGGGCACAGGTGAGCAGTAGAGTGCTCACCTTGCAGAGTGTGCAAAGTATTTTCCGGTACTGACAAACAAACAAAACCCCTCCACCCTTGCAACATTCTATCTAGAAATCGCCACAGCCAGATCCACAAATAAACAAAACCCCTCCACCCTTGCAACATTCTATCTAGAAATCGCCACAGCCAGATCCACAAATAAACAAAACCCCTCCACCCTTGCAACATTCTATCTAGAAATCGCCACAGCCAGATCCACAAATAAACAAAACCCCTCCACCCTTGCAACATTCTATCTAGAAATCGCCACAGCCAGATCCACAAATAAACAAAACCCCTCCACCCTTGCAACATTCTATCTAGAAATCGCCACAGCCAGATCTACAAATAAACAAAACCCCTCCACCCTTGCAACATTCTATCTAGAAATCGCCACAGCCAGATCCTCCAGCTCATTAGGTACTGTTTCTCTTTCCTGTGACTGCGAGCTAATTTAACTAATTGTAGGACACAGCCTGTAGACTGCCCTTGAAGAGTGATTTTGCTAACAGACTCCTCAAGATAGAAACTTCTTCCCGTTTCCACTCCTCATACCACCCCAAAGCCTTAAATTACCCTGGTTTGGTTTTACAGCAGGACCCCTACTTGTGGCTACACAATTATATTCCTTTGTTTAGTGCAGTTTAAAAGCCACCTAAATCTTAGTGGTATAAAACAACAGAATTCACTTAAAAGTCTGTTTACTAACAATTTTGTAATACAGGTTGCATTTGCTGGAGATATCTTTTTTTCTGTGTGGTATTAACTGGGACAGCTCACCTGAGGCCGAAGGACTCACTTCCAAGATAGTGTGTTCAGCCAGGTTGGCCCACTGGTACCCACCCTCTCTGCTGAGAAACTGGCTGGAGTTGCTAGCCGGAACCGGTTTTCTCCCGTATCTGATCCAGCTTGTGGCTGTTTGTGCTGTGAAAATAGATTTTAGAAGTAGGGAGGTGGTAAAAAGTCAGGGAATGCCACAAAAGCGAATATATCCGACACTACCAAAGTGTTCATTTGACTGGTTAAGGGGGTTAACTTTGTGTCCTTTGCCACTATCAAAAAGTAAAAATAAAAACAGCGGGGTGGAGTTGGTGCACGCCTTTAATTCCAGCACTCTGGAAGCAGAAGCAGGCAGTATCTCAGAGTTCGAGGCCAGCCTGGTTTACGGAGTTCCAGGATGGCCAAGGTTACATAAAGAAACTCTGTCTCCAAAAACAAAAACAAAAACATAAACACCCAAAGAGGAGAGTGGCAGGACAGAAGTGAGGAAGAGTGAGTTGTCAAGGATGAAAAAAACCAACAAAACTTTGGATCGAAACACACACACACACACACACACACACACACACACACACACGTAGATGCAGCATTAATGCAGATACATAACTCCGAGCGGTGCCAATCGTCCCCAAACAGACCTTTTAAACTTTTTTTTTCCTGCAGCTGAGGACCGAACCCAGGGCCTTGCACTTGCTAGGCAAGTGCTCTACCACTGAGCTAAATCCCCAACCCCCCAAATAGACCTTTAATGCCTTGAAATTCCCAGAGACAAACGTTTAGGAAATAATTATGGGTTTGGATTTCTAAAAGCAAGCCTCAAAAGGAGGACTGCCAGCGTAACAGTGATGAGTAGTGGAAACTACACGTACACACAATATTTCCCTTTCAGCCTGGTATGCAGCCTTGCAGGCCAGGCAGAAATATGGTGGAGCAGCCGGGCAGGTGAGAGGCCAAAGGTCTCCCGGTCAATAGCCCAATTTTTTTTCAGGATATAAACTCCCTTTGTTGTCTTATAATTCTTAGCATGCCCGGCAACTCTCGGCTACCAAGGAGCTCTCGCTCTTAAAACTTCTTCGTTGAAATAGTAAATAAGTCATATAGATCATTTAAAGGCTGGCTGAATCTATAACTCCCATCTTTTGCTCCCCTTCCTTCCTTCCTTCCTCTACAGCAATGGCAGTTTTTTGTTTTGTTTTTATAAATAGTGGAAGTCTGTTTACAGATTTTCCTTGGGTTTTGTTGTTCCTATGTTCCTCGATTTTTCTTCCAAATAAGTACATGCCATTCCTTGCTGAAAGGATAGAAAATGAATTCCCTTCCTTCCAGGCGTATTATCTCATCCGTGTACCTTGTGCTGAGACAGTATGTCCACTGCCTCTGACAGCTTTATCGCCTGCAGGGTCAATACAATGGTGTGATTTTTACCTTTACTCCTTTAAATCTCTCTCTCTCTCTTTTTTTTTTTTTCAGTCCTATTGTGGGCAATGGCTCCATCCAGGGCACACCCTCCAAAAAATAAAAAATTGACTCCGTCTAGTGACCATGCTTTCACACCTTTAGGATCTTCTCTGTGTAACCCTGACTGTCCTGGAACTTACACTGTAGACCAGCAGCCTGGAATTCAGAGATCCATCTGCTTCTGCCTTCCAAATGCTGGGATAAAAGGTGAGCACCACCACTGCCCTGTTTATTCATTAAAAATAACTGAGATCTATTACATGTTAGGCACTGTCTAAACGCTGGGAACATACAATGAAGAGGCTGGGCAAAGTTCCTCTCCTAGGACTAATGTTTCTTAAAGCAGAGGTTGCTAACTTTTTAACTAAAGACGAAATTCTGGCTTGGCTTCAAGACCAAAAACAAAACAAACAAACAAACAAACAACAACAAAAAGCCAAAAAACAAAACAAAACCCTCACTCACCTTTTTCTAAATGAGTTCCAGCTGGAACCATTACGGTCTAGCTTGTCATTATTGGGAGGGGGGGGGGGCGGTATCTTTGAAGGCTCTAGCAAAACAATGTCTCTCTGTGGAGTGTATTCAGTAATAGGCAAGAAGAAGGCAAAGGGCTACTTCTACTGGCCCGTCCAGCCACCCAAGCCCACCACTCCGCCATTGCTCAGGAAGACATTGCCCCCTCGTGGTTCCTCTTATAACTGAATGAAAAGCAGGCCGTTGCCAAGAGCTGCCAATCAACACAATCAATAGATCAACACCCGGACAAAGTTTCCGATTAACTGTAGCTTCTGAACTTTCTCTCCCGCTGTTCCAAAGACTCGTGTTTCATTTCCTCCCAGGAGGCATCTGTGTTACTATAGAGAGCCCTGACATTACGACAGCAACTTAACACATTATTTTCCTTTAGAAAATTTCCCACATCTCCAGAGCCCTTCAAAGAAAAAAAAAAAAAACAAATTCATCTAAAAAGCTAAGGATCACTCTGATTTTCAAGTCACAAACGCCTTTAAAAGCAAAAGAAGAAGGATGCGTGTATCTTGCTTTTTTATAATTTGAACCAGGATTCAGCGATTATGTTGCCTTGGAGTTGTTTGGGGTATCTTGTCTCCACAACACCACTTTCAATTGCCTGCAGGCAGGGCCCTTATCTCCAACTCCCACTCCACCCCCATCCACCCTGCCTCCACCCCACCCCCAACAGCACTCGGAGCAGAGAAGGGTCAAGAATGTTGAGTGGGGCAGAGAAAGAGATAAACAGTTAAACCGAGGCATAAATGAGAAATCGTGATTGGGGCATGCCAGACAAACTTCCCCGGAGAGACAGGCACGACCCATTGATACGTGAGGGTCTTCAACGTCTGTCGTCAAAGTTTACAGGGTCTATTGTTGGAAAAGCTCTGTAGGACCAGGAAAATGGAAACTTCCTTAATTATAATGCTACCTTCCGCCTATTGTAAACCATAATCGTACAAGCTTGAGTGCTATGAGAGGAGGGTTGCTGCGCTTGCCTCATCTATAATCTCTAAAACCCTGGGAGATATATATATATATATATTCTCCCATTTCTCTGTTGGAGGAAACGGAAGCTGTGCGGTCATCCCGGTGTTGGGAAATGGCTTTGAGATAAATGCCCTGCCCTTAGAGGGGCAGGCAGGGCTACCCAGCCAGCAAATAGACAGCGAGTGCCTACTATGCTCCAGGTAGCCCAGCTGAGGAGTGGCGGGGTGACACGGATACACAGGGCACGGTCTTGGTATTCCAGGAAGGGGGCTCCCCAAAGAGTGAAGTAAACAAAACGATTCCAGAACAGTCTGGTGCGGGCTGTGCGAGTCTGAACAGGGGCCGCCGGAAGCCTTAGAGATAGCGGCCGAGGACGGGGGATTGGGGGGGGGGGCGGGGAAGGTTTCGCCGGACTCGGGCACCGGCGGGGGGCTTGCAAGCCGTGTCCTGCCAAAGCGGGGCTCGGTGGAGGGCTGTCCCGCGTGCCTTGCCACCTAGAACCGAGTCTCGGCGGGTGCTGCCAAGCAGGGTGGGTTGAGGTGCACATCCGTCGTGAAAAGCAAGCACACAAAAGCAGCACACCCCAGTCTCCGTGTCCCCCCCCCAGCAGGCTTGGCCCCCGCCCCGAGGCCCCTCTCCAAGCCCACGCGCACCGGCCTGCACGGACGCCGAGGCCCTGGGGTTGGAGAGGGAGGACTCGACCTTCCTCTCGCCGTCCCCGCGGCCTCGTGACCCCGGTGACATTCCCCCCCCCACCCCCCCCCCCCCTAGCTGAGCCGGGCCCAGGGGTCGACCGCTCCGCCCCACGCCCCTCCTCCTGCGGGGGGCTTCGCGGTCCCGAGCAGCGTCCCCCCAGGGCTGCGGCCGGCCGCGCACGTCCAGGGAGGGCGGAGGGAGGAGGGGAGGGCAGGGAGGGGAGGGGAGGAGGGTGGAAGGCCAGAGAAAGCGCGCTGCGTGCGGCCCCGCTGCCCAGAGCCTGCCAGCAGCGCGCCCTCGGCGGCTCCGGTCCCAACCGCGCCCGCCGCCTCGCCTCCTCCGCCTCGGCCGCGTCCCGACTCCGGGGCTCGCCCGGCCTCTCCGAGGTCCCCGCCCGCCCCGGCTCCAGCCCCGCAGCTCGCCCGCCCCGGCTCCAGCCCCGCAGCTCGCCCGCCCGCCCGGCTCGCCCCGGGGAAGGTAGCTAGCGGGCGAGCGCGCCCTCGCCCCAGCCCCGCGCGGCGACCAAGGACCGGGAAGATGAACGGCGGAGGCAAAGCCGAGAAGGAGAACACCCCGAGCGAGGCCAACCTTCAGGAGGAGGAGGTACTGAGGGGGGCCGGCTCGAGGGTTCGGGGCGCACAGGGAAGGGGGGGTGCCACGGGACGCGGCGTCCCGAGGGCGCGGGGCTGTGTCCACGCGCGTCCGCCTGCCTCCCATTGCATAACTTTTGAGGACTTTCCCGAGACTTTTCGTAAGTAGAATGCTCAGCTTTGTCTACCCGGGATGTTAAAAGCGGAATCGAGAGCTGACTCCCGGGTGACCTCAGATGATTGGGGATCGGGGAGGGTCAAGATTTGGGTTCTGCGTCTGCTGCTGGAAATTGAAGGGAGGGCGGCATGGTCGAAGGAAGAAACTCTGGGAAAGTTCTCGTTAAAAGATATTTCCGACCCCAGCTCCCCTCCCTCCCTCCCTTTCGGTGTTAAAAGTGCTGGGTGAAATATCTTCCTAGCTGAGACATTTTGGATTAATAGATAACTCATCAACCGCATTCTTCTCCGATGAGTCGAAGACCCCCGCCGAACCTGGGCGATGTGGAGTGGGGGTGGGTGGGTAGAATAACAAGGGCTAAAAGCTTTGGGTTCCCCAAAGCAAAGGCGCATGGAGGGTGTTTTCATAGGAAAATCACAACTCGATGATTAAAAACTGTGGCTGTGGTGCGTTTCTAACTGAAAACACTTGAGTAATGGGGTGAAAACACGTGTGGATGGGGTGTGTGTGCGTGCATGGGACTCAGTGAATTTTGTCGGTTTTGTGGTGTCCTGCCCCGCCTGACTTCACTCCTGCAGGTGGGTTCTCTGGAGGTCCACCAAATTGTGTTTATCTTTTTGAGGTCTCCCAGAATTAAGTGCAGAAGCAGAAACTGCCCAACCCACTATACCATACAAAGCGATCTTACAGATAAATGACACCCTAATAAGGAGGGTGAACACAACTCAGAACTGGCTGTGACGAGGTTAGGGTGGTGAGAATATTGCGGATGACGTTTGCAAACGAAGATACCGAGACTGAAACCAAACATTAAGAAAGTTCATCCATCCACCCATCTCCCTGACCTGTGTGAACTATCTACTGGTAAAATAGGGAAGACAAGAGACCCAGACTTATGCAAAACAATGCAAAGTAAGAGTCTGCTCACAGTTGTCGTGGGGTGCAACCCTAAGGAATTGAAGAAAGCTGAAAATTGCCCCCCCCCCCCCGAGAAATTACCTATTTTCTCAGCAAGTCTTGCTTTGAAAAGTTTTGTTTATGCTGTTTTATAACAGAGCCGGGGAGCCAACTGCAAGTTCCGGCTGCTTTTCAGTGTATTTCCTGACAAGTTAAACATTTCTTTAAAAATGATGCCCATTTGCTTTAAAAAAAATTTCTGGGTTTTTAGCATGCTTTAATGAACACAACAAGGTAATTTCTCATTTCAGATTAGCAATACCCTTATCCCTGCTAAAGGATGGAGCCTAGGAAACCGCCTTGCTTCCTCCAACTGGTTCAGAAAAGTTGCAGCTGGGAAAAAGCACATAACACCAAAGTTTGGTCCTTTTAAAATGATTTTGGAAAATAACAAAACCCCAAAGTTGTATTTTATTTTCTTACAGCTTTAGTAGATAACAACGGGTTTGTCTCCATACCCACTTGCCTAACAATTACAGCAACTCAGATTTTGCTCTTGATCCATCTTAAACTGCCAATACTAAAGGTACTTCCCTCTGGGTGATCACAGCTAGCAGTGGACCATGTTGTCGCAGTCATCTCTCTGCCCAGTAGCACTGACTGTGAGTGTTCCTTGTCAGGTAGGGATGGTATGTGGTTCTAGGAGGTGTTTCTCTTTCTCAGTGAAACATTTGTTATTTAAGAAATAAGAGGAGTAGGAAGATTGCAGCGCTCAGGGTGTGCACTAGTGGGAGTGTATAAAACACATACACCATGAAAAAACGAGCTTTGGTTATTTGTGGGTTATTTTCCCCCCAGTACTAGAAAATGAACCCAGGACCACAGGCATGCCAGGCAAGCACTCCATTACTAGGTACTTCATGCGTTTTTATTTAAAAATAGGGTGAACTTGGGTTGGGGATTTAGCTCAGTGGTAGAGCGCTTGCAGGCCCTGGGTTCGATTCTCACTCAGCTCAAAAAAAAAAAAAAAAAAAAATAGGGTGAACTTGAATTCCTGCCTAAGAATCCTGGAGTTAAAGATATTTGCCATCACACCTGGTTAGCATAATAGGGAAAGAAAATTGTTAGTGATCCAGATAATTTTATCATAAGTCTCTTTTTTTGTATACTTGGTTTTTGAAAAATTCCTAGGTGCCCCCCCCCCCCCAACCTTGGAAGTCACAAGTCAAATACAGTATTTTGTGCCCGTCCAGTGGACCAGCATCTGTTCAGATGCATTGAAAAGCCTTGGAGTGGACTCCGACAAACAGAACACACATAACCTGTGTACACATAGGAAGACAAGACAAGAGAAATGTGCTTGTAATTTCTGGTGGCTGCTGAACTGAGTTGGAAAAGTGAGTCCACCCATCACTAAGAGAAAACCGTATCTCATAGGTCCCCATGGAGTGTAGACTTTCTCTACATTGGAGAGTTAATTCAAGGTTTTCTTCTTCCTATGTTTGAAACCAGCTCCTCTTATCATCCAGCATGTTTTCCCCCTGAGTCCCATGGCTTATTCTGCAGTTATGACACTACTGGTATGCTCACGTGGATACAGTTGTGTGGAATGAACAATCCAGGATTTAGGAACAATTTTTACCTTTTTTCTGTGGTGGTGAAGTTTTTGAGAAGCTGCAGCTTTGTAGAGCACTTCAAACCAAGGGGAGTCATTTTAAGATTTTGCAGCTGTGCAAGAGAGAATACATCTGGCCTTCTAGCATGTTGTCTATGCTCTTTGCAAGTTTTTCTGGAAGGACAACCAGTTGTCTGTCGATCTTCCTGGGGCCTGAGAGTTGCCAGGGTTTTGTGTGCATGTGCAGATTATTGGATTATTTCTTACATCACTTCACTTTAAAGAAAATAATGCAGGGTTAGAGATTTAGCTCAGTGGTAGAGTGCTTGCCTAGCAAGCGCAAGGCCCTGGGTTCGATCCTCAGCTCCAAAAAAAGAAAAAGAAAACAATGCTGGAGGAGGGTTGAACGTTCAGAAGCCAGCCTTAACTACATAGCAAGGCTCTGCTTTGAAACAAAAGTTCTTACTTGGGTGTGGTGATGATTCCTTCATTTTGTAAGGCAGAGCCAGGTGGATCTCTGAGTCTGAGGCCAGCCTGGTCTACATAGAGAGAGTTCTAACCCAGCCAGGGCTGTATAGTGAGACACTGTCTCTAAACAAAAGTTTCAAAAAAGGTCTTAGAATGTGTCTCCAATTGTATGTATGATCAGGTTTTATTAACAGTGAATAAGTATGTAAGTAATAAACTCATAATTTGTCTCAGAATCAACTGTCATTAGTAAGTTTCAGTGTGTTCAGACAGACATACAAGACCCTGTTTAATAGAACCTCATTGGCGAGTGATTTCTTTGTTGGAAATGAGGTAAATATGCCATTTGGTTATATTTTTAGTTTCATTCATGTCATTGGGTACTTTTTAGGTGCATCACCTTTATGTTGAAGCAGTTTACAATGCATCTCAGTTCTGGGAAAGCAGTGTAAGGGGTAATTAAATCAGAGAAGCAAGAGTTGGCCGCGTGGCAGCACTGATTGGGATGGTTGGCAGAAATGGAATCAAGTCAGGTCTTCAGAGAGTCATGCAGTTTTTACTGCAGATCTTTCAGAGTGCTTAGTATTTTGCCAAAGCATTGGGCTGTAAGTTGTTTATTTGGGAATGTCATTGGTGTGGAAACCGACTTCTCATTGCATATTGAGATTATTTGGATTCTGGAAAGATCAGTATAGCTTCGTACAATTTAACCTATTGTTGCAAACCAAATCTAGCACAGCAAACTTGTTTCAGTCATGGAGCAGGAGCTGGTGGCAGTGATTTGGATGGAAATGTGACTTCATTGGTAGAATGATGTCCGAAGAGCCGCTGCCAAATGTAGCATGCATTTTTGGTTCCTTGGCCAAAAGTGGTTTCCCTGTTTCTCTGGTAAGCTGGTGGTGCCTCGAAGCATTTGCAGGCCTCTGACTTGGTCCTTGGGTTGAGGTAGAGGCTTCTTTTATGGAGGCAACTTCTCATGCCCGAGTAAGTGTTAGCGCTGGGGCAATAAACTGGGCACATGGCAACAGTAATGAAATTGGGACTGCCATTCTGGGGAGTTTTGGCAGGGGCCATCAAAACACGTTCTGACCCTTTGATTTAGTACCGGTATTGTTAAGAATGTACTCTAAGGAAATTGGGTGGTAATAAACATTTCTTTCTAAGAGTGATTGTGGCCGAGTTGTGTTGGCGAAAATTCTCAGAGCCTGTTCAACAAAGGGGGATTTGCTAAGCCAATCATTATAATTCCAGAGGGAATGCTAGACAGCCCTTAGAGGATATGTTCTTTGAAATGTGTATTTATTACAGATTGTTTCTGTGTATGTAATAAATATATAATAACAATAGATGGGTCTGGAAACTAAAAATCTGAAGACAGGGTCCTGGCAGGCCGTTGCTTCCTGGAAAATGTTAGGGAAGAGTCGGGCTCCAGACATCCTGAGGAGTGTGTTTTTGTTGAGCAAGCAGGAGTTTTCAAGTTTTAATATATTTTTTTTAAGTTTTTGAGACTGTAATGATCTCATTTCCTTTTCCCTCTAGCTTCTCCACCCCCTCCCGTGTAACACCCCCACCTATGCTTTTCAAGTTCTTTAAAACAAGGGTGTATGTAAAACCAGATATAAATAAAATGAGTGTAATCGATGGATTACATACAGATCATTGTGAATTGCTTTCCTCTGCATTTCCAAAATGACCACATGAGCCAGTGACGCCTCTGGCTTTGGAAATTTTGTTAAATTCTTTTGTGATTCCTGTAGGTGGTTGGTTTGGCTTACGAGCCTGACTTGGGCAGGACTCAGGCCTGTTCTGCTCCTCAGGGCTCTTATCATGAGATTCTTCTCCACCTTCATTTATCCTGGATCATGTTCGTGATCTTCAGCTGCACTCCCATGTTCTAATAGCTTTCCTCGGTCCAACATGATGCCGTGCAGCTGGGTCTCATGATATCCCAAATCTTTCCACACAGCTGACATCCACAGAACAAAAGTCCACACTGGACACTCAGGATTGTTCTAATATGCCTCTGAGAACCCTTCTACCAACTTCTGTGTTCTGGCCCAAGCTGAGCAGGATTCAAGTTGTCCCCTCTGTGTTTATGGGCCCAACCTCCACATCCATGGAGGCGTCATTTTCCCAGGAAGTTCTTTGTTACCTCTGCTCGGCTCCCAGGCCATCCTCACCTTCTGTCAGGCAGTTTCGCAAGAGATGCATGCCATCATCTAATGGGATTCCTAACGAACGGCCAGACTTCTGCATAGCACTTCCATGGACGGATGGACGGACGGACGGGGACACACACACACACACACACACACACACACACACACACACACACCCAGCTGCCTGCTTAATACCGAGAGTCCTTTGCCTGCTAGAGATTTCAAAAGGTTGTGACCCCCACCTGTTGGGAAAAGATCTCTCTCACCTCTAGTACTTGATGGTACAAGTGAGTCTCTCAGATGTGCTTACTCATCCCATGGAACTACTGGCTTCTCCCCGTTAGAATTTGGGTTCTCCTGTGGAACTCCTTTTTGACCTTCCAGTTATGGGCTTCCGGAAGTCTGAGCTATGTGGAGGAGCAGGGAGCTCCCCCTGTTCCCAAACAAGTCCGAGCTGTGTGACAGCCACTTTGGAATGTTTGTGTTGAGTTTCATTTGGCACCTTAGTGTCTGCCTGGGGGCAGTGGAAAGGAAATGCAAATGTCCCTCTTGAACTTGCTTTGGTCAAAGAGAAAAACCTAGGAAGGAATGAGGAGAACGGACCTTAACAGCTAGAGCAGAAGTGGATGCATAGTTCAGTGACTGGACGCCTGGGGAGGGCCAGGTCTTTAAGTCGATGCTGTATCGATAAGAACCCCACCCGTGCCCCAGACCCTGATGGAGAGAAGTTTGTATGAGGATAACTGGGATAAGTTTGCCCATCTTTAATGTGTACCAGGAGACTATTTTAAACAACTTTAATGTCGTGCGTGTGTGTGTGTGTGTGTGTGTGTGTGTGTGTGTGTGTGAGTGCGCGTGCGCGTGCGCGTGCGCGTGCGTGTGCGTGTGTGTGTGTGTGTGTGTGTGTGTGTGTGTGTGTTGGAGAAAGTGAGGGTTGCTTGATGAGACCTGGACCTTGAAGCTGCCTGAAGGATACGTGCTTGGATTTATGAGAATAAAGTTGCCCAGTTTCCAGAACAGAGAACTACCAGAATCATCCACCATAAGAATGTCAGAAATATTTTTATACATTTATTAAAGAAATAGTAGTCACTAGTATTTATTTATTTATATAGAGAAACAGGGTCTCTCACTGTGTATCCCTGGCTGGCCTGGAACTTGCTATGTCGACCACGCTGGCCTTGAGGATCACGAGATCCTCCTGTCTTTGCCTCCTGAATGCTGGGATTAAAGCATAAGCCACTAAGCTTGGCCAATCACTGATTTTTCTACGTGCTGTATAACAGGTTAAACACTGGACCACCTATAACCATTTTCTTTTTATTCTTACAAACTAATGTAGGGTGTTTTCTCTCTCTCTCTCTCTCTCTCTCTCTCTCTCTCTCTCTCTCTCTCTCTGTGTGTGTGTGTGTGTGTGTGTGTGTGTGTGTTTGAGACAGTCTTGCTATGTAGACCAGGCTGGCCCAGCACACAGGATCCAGTGTCAACCTTGAGTGCTGGGAGTGATTACAGGTGTGTCCCACTACATTGAGCCGATGCGGTTGTTTGTGCAACCGAGGCATTGAGAAGTGTGGCTAATTGACCAGGACCATCAGGTGAAGACCTAGGAAGGGGTGCTAGGATCTAGGGGAAACATTTGTTTAATGGAGGGATGGCCATGCACAAGTTAACCGGTTTAATAAAGCATGCCAGCAAGGTGGAGGTGGTTTGAACCGGAAACAAGCCTACTCCTGAGAGGGTGGTGAGGAAGAGGTCAGGGATTCAGCTGAACCTGAAGAGTCTGACCCATGAGGAAGATCTTGGAGGGAAAGATGACAGGTAAGGAGTCAGTTCCCTGTGAAAATTCAAGGCTCTTTTTGGGGAGGAACAAGCAAGGCAGAGAGTAAAGGGGTAAGTTTAGAGGGATCATTGGCCAGCAGGTGATAGGAGCCTTTGCTTTCTAAGCTAGGAAAGGCATGGCAGCACACAGCATCCATCCTCTTGATCCAGTGGAACAGGACACACAGCCAGCTTTGGAAGAGTCAGTGAGGCCCCTGCTGCAAGAGCCCGGGTCTGAAGTGTACCAGAGAAGAGGTTAAGGGTCGACCCCAATGCCTCTTTGGGTTCTCCTTCGATGACTAGATAAATGGTTGGTTTGTAGAAGTACAAACTAGGTATAGGGCAGCTAAGAGTGATGATGCTGAGTTTGGGGTGACAGGCTAGGCCAGATGTTAAAATAGGATTTTTCAGAACAGTCCGCATATAGCTTGGTCATTGAAAATGCGGGTCATGTGGATGAGTGTCCAGAAATGGAATTCCAATTCCTGGGAAACCTTGTGATGAACGTTATGAAAAGAGAAAAGGCTTCTGGGGGAGGGTGGAGAATTGGAAGTTCTCAGGGAAAAGGACTTATTTTAATACATAAAGACGTATTACTTAGAAACTGCCTGATTATAATAGTATTGGGAGGAGTCAGAAATACATAGGTCTGTGTAGTATTTCTCATGCTTTTTTTTGTTGTTGTTTTGCTTTCATCAAAGTCTGAGGAATGAGTTTTGTCCCAGTGTTTGTCATGAGTTCCCAGACTTGCAGTTTTCTTTCATTGCAGACCAAGCTCTTATGACATCTGGAGAGGCCGCCCAAGGCCATGTGTTCTCTGGGTCCTATTTTCACTTACTCACTCCCTGCAGGTTTGCTGTCTTGTTTTGTTTGGTCCTCTGCTAACTGTCTGCGGAAAAGCCGTCCTGGAAAGGACCTTAAAAGAAGAAAAACATCAGCCACATAGGCTTGTGGCGGTTCTAACCCCATGGCAGCCATTATGATGCGTATTAATGAACAGCGACTAGGAGGAAGAGATGGCGGGAATAACTGCGGGTCACACCGGGAAGAGAGGCCGGGGTTTCAGCTTGTAATGCAGTATTGTTGCACCAATTTCAAAGGCAAAAGAAATGCTTAGGCAGCCTGGTTTAATCCTGGCAGCACTTGGGATTTTGCAAAGGTACGAGAAATCTGAGCATCTCAGGATGGACGGACTAGGTCTATCTTGGCAAGTCTTAAACTCCCACCTTGAATTAGTCCTCACGTTTCAGGAGTGAATGAGTCTTCATGATGAGGGTCCTCTCGTTTCCCCAAATTCCTTTATGTTACCAGGTAGATAATGCTGGCCAGTGGCCAGCGTGATCCCGAGAGAAATCCTACACGTGATTTTGTCCTTGACTCCGCAGGATCTCATTTTGTGAAAACTCCTCTTTGCCACCTCGAGGCTGCATACTTGAGGCCGCCGGGGACCAGGGGACAGGCGCAAGTGCTATCTTATTACTGAAGTAGCAGAATCTGCTTTGTGCTCAGAGGGGAAGTGCTGCCGAGGTGTAATTGCTTCTACCCAGCGTGTGCCATTTACGAGACCTAGGATGTGTGAGTTTCCAAAGGCATCTGTTATTGAATGTAGCGTTCCTCCAGTTTGCATCATGAGGTGCGGGAGGGCAAGACAGGACCCGCTCCTCCCTTACAGACCCTTGGATGTTAGGTGGTTAGGGGCTAGCCTGGGTTATCAGGAGTACCTACCTGTGTTTCTCACTTAGCCCTCTCCTCTCCCTTCTCCTGAGTTGAATTTCTACTGTACCTAGGATCACTGAGTACTTTTCCAGTAATGAGCAACAGAATTGCTAGCAAGTCATGCTCATAGATGTCGAAATTCCTCTTCAATCTCAGGTGGCTGGGCGTGGTGGCGCATGCCTTTAATCCCAGAATTCGGGAGGCAGAGGCAGAGGCAGGTGGATCTCCGTGAGTTTGAGGTCACCTGAGTTCCAAGATAGCCAGGGCTACATAGAGAACATAGAACCCCTGTCTGTGGAGAGAAAACACACACACACACACACACACACACACACACATACACATTTGTCCATGCTAACTAAGCATTTTTATAGCTAGTCCAAAGTGGACACAAGTCCATTGCGCCCCACCCCTTATTTTAAGATACTGGAGCTCTTAAAGGCCTAGGCTGGCTTCACCCCCGACCTGCTGAGATTGTAGATTTATTTTTTTGGTCTGTGTAAGTGTGTGGTACAAATGCTCTGCTTTTTAATGTTACTCTTAAAGGAATTGAGCTGTTACACCATGCTTAGGGATAAGAAGACTGAAGCATGCTGAGAAATTAGGTTAATTTTTCGGAGGTTTTACAGCTGGTGGGCAGGAGCTTAAAAGTGTCCAGTGGCTGGGGGCCGGACAGGTGAGAGGTTAAGAGCACTGGCTGCTCTTCCAGAGGACCTGGGTTCAATTCCCAGCACCAACATGGAAGCTCACCAGTGTGTGTAACTCAGGCTCCAGGAGTTCTGACACCCTCACACATGCAGGCGAAACACCTATTAACATAAAATAAAAATAAATGATTAAAAAAAATTTCCAGTGACTCACAAGGTTCATGTGTCTGGTTCGTTCTGGACCTCTGACCCCATCTCCTGGGAATCCCAGTCTCATCTGATAATGCTTTAGTACTTCGGGTCCTCATTAGATGTGCCCATTTGCCAGACTTGTTCCTGCCGCAGGACCTTGATGCCAGCCAGTCTCTTTTTGCAGGGTAGTCCTGACCTTTGTCCTAGTCTGTTCCTGTGTCACCCAGAAGGAGACCTGTGACCTACAAGTTAAAGTAGCCTGCATTTCTGCCTTGTGTCATCCCTTTATTTTCCAGGTGGCATCTCTTGACATGTTCTGTGTGCCATTGGACTTGCTTATTACCTTGCACCTCTGGTGGAGTTCTGTCTTATTTAATATCTAAAACAAAACAAAACAAAACAAAAACAAACAAACAAAAAAAACCCCATAGCCTAGGACAAAGCCCAGAACTGCCCTGTACGCTTGTTTGTGAAATGCTCACAAACCTGCCTTTCAAAGGCAGACATCTGTGTGATCAGCCACATCGTCATAGAGCCTTTCATCCGTTTCCAGATTGCTTTGGTTTCTTTCCTTTATTTCTTTCTCTCACTTTTTTTTTTTTTTAAGGCATGGTCTCTATTATGTAGCCCTGGCTGTCCTGGAGCTCACTAACTAGGCTGTAGACTTAACTAGGCTGGCCTTGAACTCTCAGTGATCCACCTGACTCTGCCTCCCGAGTGCTGGGAATCCAGGCCTGAGCAACCATGCCTGGCTCAGGTTAAGTTTTAATGGTTTCTGTCTCTGAGGTGAATATTTCTGATTCCCCCCCACCACCACTTGATTACATCAGAAGCCAGAATTATCATTTCACACCCTTTTGAGTCAGAGATTTGGTTTGGGTGGTATATGACTGATCCCTTGCAGGGGCAGGCGGCCTTTCCTGTTGCCCAGTTAAACCCAGCTACACTTAACAGCAATGCGGCCTTTTTGCACACACATAGGAATTCTTCCCTTGGTCCAGTTAAACCCAGGTACGCTTGAACAGCAATGGGGGCGTGGCTGGAATGAGATAATTACTGGAGTTGGAGAGCCAGGTGAGTTTTGCCAGGTGTGACTTTGGCGTTGAGAGGGCTCCGTGTTTATAGCCACATGGAGTTGATTTAGAGTCAGGTTGGCCCCTGCTGAGCCTTTGGCTAAGTCCAACCCGTTAGCTCTGTTAACTCCTCTTGCCTACAAAGAGGGAGAAGTTCAGAGTCAGTCTGGCTTTGGGTGGCCTGATCACATGTGAAGCACCTGACTTCCAGTGTGAAAGAATCCTTAGGGAGCTACCCCTGACCGCACCCACCTGTCTTTATAAACTTGGTTATTTTGTTATTGTTTTATTTCTGCTGCTTATCATGAAGCAGAAGAGATCGTTAGTGTCCCAGGACTGAAGAAATGTGCCTTGTCGTTTACGTCTCTGGCAGAAGGGAAGCAGCTGTTCATTGAGCAGATGAGGACAGCGGTGAGATGCTGGCCTTCGGAATGTCCTCGTTTGCACACTAAATCCAAACCTGACCTGGATCGGGTGTTTGTTGACATCCCTTGGTCGCCCATCGGCTGATAATCTCACAACTAAAGTTACATGTTCTTCCAGAATTCAGTTCTTGGCCAGTGTGGCTGCCCTTCAGTTTTATTATCTTTTTTTTTTTTTTTTTTTTTTTTTTTTTTTCTGTGTTCTCTGGGGGACAGAGGACAAGTCACTTGAGCTGTTGAGGGAAGCAGGCCTCCCTTTCCTTACTTAACTGTCTGCTGTGTGTTGAAGGAGTTTGTAAATCCCATCTTCCCACTTTCCATTTCCCAACTGGGACACCGGATGCCAAGCCGAGTCCCTAGTGGGCCATTTGGAGAGAACGTTGTCCAGCCTCTTCAGATTGCAAACCCCGTAGATCTTATTTGTTAGATTATTTTAATACAGTGAGGAAAAACCAGAGCGCCCTAGGCTTTGGAATTTCTTTCTGTTTTAGAGAATTTCTTCCACCTGGTTTGCCTACCTACAGTGGCTCCATTTTTGTTTTTTTGTAAGCAAACTAAGGGCCTCTCCTGGAGGATTGGGTGTGACTCTGTGGGTGTGAGCCGGCTGCAGGAAATGACCCTCTGTAAACAAAAGGATTATTTAAGGCCCATCCTGAGTCTTTGTGCTGTGCGAGGGGGTTATGCAGAAAACCAGAACTTGGAATCCCAGCTTTAGCTATTCTCTTGGAGAGGGAAATGGGAGAATCTGCTATGGTGAATAATCTCTAAACCAGCAGTTCTCAACCTTCCTAATGCTGCCACCTTTTCGTACAGTTCTTCCTGTTGTGGTGGCCCCCAACCGTAACATTATTTACCTTGATTCTTCATAAGTGCAATTTTGCCGCTGTTATGAGTCGTAATGTAAATAGCTGATATGCGGCCCCCAAAGGTGTTTCCACTCACCGGTTGAGAGCCCCCTGCTCTAGAGTTAGTGTCTGCCACTCACTCACTGTGAGAGCCCCAGAAATATGAGTGGGGACTGGCAGCCGTTTAGGAGGGCAAGATTTCCTACCCCAAGGAGGGAAAATGAGCATGGGTTGCCCGTTGTCCAGAGCTATAACCCGGCGTGGCCTGTAGGTTTTTCCTGGGGTTTCTAGCTTTTGCTTAAAAAGTCCGTGAGCATCAGAATGCTGACCTGTAATCACAATGGGGGAGGCAGACAAAAGGGCTTTTGCCCGGTGTGTTGGTTCAGGAGACATCCTCCCATCACATCAGTAAGGAGGCTGAGGCAGGGGGTTGGCTAGAGTGTGAGACCCTGTCCCTGCATAAAACAACAACAACAACAATACCAGATCCTTTTCTTAATCTGGACTGTCCCACAGTAGATAGTGTCTGTAGTAGATAGTCTTTAAGCTAACAATGAAACAGATTGTAATCGGTGCAGTTCAGATACTGGACCCCTCTACTTCAAAGTGACTAGTAGATCGGAATCCCCACAGTGGGATCCTGGGTTTATGTACTAGCTGAGTAGTCTTATCTTACCAGGAATTTTTTTTTTTTTTTTTTTTTTGAGTACCCATCCTGCTAGTAACTAGAAACACACATTTTGTTGAAAGTGAGTTTGTGTTTTTCTTGGTTTTCAGTGGAAGAGGACAAGCAACTTGGTAGAGGATGTTTTTAGACTTCTTTGTTGTTGTTTTTTTAGTTGCTACATTCAGACGGCCAACTGATAACACCCCCCCCACACACACACCCCCACACACCCACACCCCCCCCACACCCCCCATCCCCCCACCCCCCCACCCCCCCACCCCGCACAGCTTGTGTGCGGGGGTGGGGGTGGGGGTGGGGGTGGGGGTGGGGGTGGGGGTGGGGTGGGGGTGGGGGGTGGGAGGGTGGGGGTGGGGGTGGTGGGGGTGGAGGGATCTGCAGTATTTACTCTGGCATCAAACAGTTAACAGCACCCAGCAGTTAAGTGCAGAGATAAGATTAAAGCCGCCATTCAGATCTCAATTCTAAAGGGTTTTATTTGTGTGCTCAATGTGCTGGGAAGCTCTGTACTTTAGATGTGAGGCCCAGTGCAGTGCTGTTAAATGAAATGGAGCATTGGACATTCAGTTTATAGGGGAAAGTTACTCTCCCTGTTTTGTGCCTGCCTTCAAGACAGAGTTTCTCTATGTAACATCCCTGGCTGTCCTGGAACTTGCTTTGTAGACCATGCTGGCCTTGAACCCAGGGAGATCTGCCTGTCCCTGCTTTAAAGGTGTACACCGACGGTGTTGCTGTGTGAGGGATGGATTGCTGTGTGAGGAATTTTGAACCCAATGCAGATGTTGTCTGTTTTTTACCAGCCTATAATCCCAGGCCTTAATACCTTTTAAAAACTTTTAAGAAAGATAAGTTGTAATTGAGGGGCCCAAAGAAACCACCAAACCAGGCCACTCCTCGGGGAGAAAAGAAAGGTTTATTGGGGATCAAACTGGCACAGGCTGGGCAGGAGGAGGAGCAAGATGGTTGAAAAGCAGGCGGATTTTACATGAGTTAACATGGTGAGCATCTTTGCGCCATTGGTGAGCTGTTCATTCAGATTCCCCTCCCCCCCCCCCCCAACTAGATGCTTTTGCCAAGGTGGTTGTCCTTTGTGGTTGGGTGAAGGGGGAAGGGTTTCCCGGTAAACAGAAACCCACCTTTAGGCCTGTTTACCTGATGACAGTCCTTCAGTTGACTGGGCCAAAGTCCTGTTTTTGACAAGGAGACTAGTACTACCATTTGGGGGGCCCCTTTGGACCTAACTAGTGTATTTTGACCTGGATCTATTTGGAGGTGGTCATATACCACATATACTTTAGGTGTATGGTTTTTGTTTTTTTTTAAGACAGGGTTTCTTTGTGTAGCCTTGGCTGGCCTCGAACCAGAAGAGTTCTCTGCCTCCTCAATGCTGGGATTAAAGGCATGCACCACCACCACCGCCTGGCTGCTTTTTTTAAAAAAATGCATTATTAACATGACTTGAACTTATAAAAAGACATGTAACAGTAGCAGCGGGACCTGCTCTCCGAGCTCCTTCCCCCAGAGCAAAATCCAGAGGAGAATGACGACACACCAGTGATTCTGTGTATGGAAACCAGTCCGTTGTCCTTGCAGGATGGACCAGAAGAACAGTCAGTCACAAGCAGCATGTTCTTCGTAGGTTCCTTTGTCTTTGTAGGTGTGCATGTTGGGTGTAGTGTTTGGTTGGTTCTATTGGTGTTACCAGTTGTTCCTCTGTGCCCTTCACATCTGTGCAACTACTGGTAAACCCAGAATCACAGTGAAAATCAGGGATGCTTGTCTGTTCTCTCCTTGTTTTGAGCTGATCTAAGTAAGGTAAGCAAGTGTCTGGCCCATTGTGGGGCCGGCCAGTGCCTATATTTGGTAGTAGTGCACTCAGCCTGGTGACTCTGAATGGGGGGGGGGGGGGGCAGGAAGGCTTTGGGATGTGCTGTGAGCCTCTGATTTTGACAAATACAAAGTTAAGATTTGTTCTTATTTAGTTTGGGTGTGCTTGACCATGGAGTTGCACCTGAAGCCCCATCCAAAATGTTTTAACCGTTAATCGCCCCACATGTTCGGGAAAACGCCCTGGGGACTGTCTGTCCTGGTTTGTTTTAGTCATCCGTCACCAGCTAGATTATCTGGGAAGAGGAACCTCCACAGAGAAATGCCTCTCTTAGATTGGCCTGTGGGCCAGGCTGTGGGGCATTTTCTGGATTAGTGGTTGATGTGGGAGGGCCTAGACCACTGGGGGCAGTGCCTCCCCTGAGCAGGTGGTCCTGGGTGGTATAAGAAAGCAAGGCTGATCAAGCCTCTGAGGGCAAGTCAGTAAGCAGCATCCCTCCAGGATTCTCTCAGTTCCAGCCCGGGCTTCCTTCCTGAGGACAACTGTGCCCTAGCCCTTTCCTCCCCAAGGTTGAGCTGTTTTGTAGGCAAGACAAAGGTTGCCTGTGTCTTTTTGGAATACCAAGGGTCACCGTTGATAAATCATCCTGTTGGTGTGACCTTATCTTGGTAGAAATAAGAGTATTCTTCCCATATACAGGGAAAAACACAGGCTGAGGTACCATTTGACCCAGGTTCTCCATTCAATCTAGGGCTCGCTGGGAGTCTCTACGAACTTAACAAGCATTAATTGCACTCACCAAATTGAAATTGCACTCCATCCCCCTAGAGCCCGCAGTAAATGTCCTCCTCACCTCCCTGCCAGAGTCAATTTCACCCCTACAGTTTAGGGACTTTCTCCTGCCTGCAGGGACAAAGAGAAAGCCCTGAGGTACCGTCTGTTCCTAAACCCTTAGGGTAGGATGCTCATGGCAGGGGTGGTGGTGGTGGGGTTTGGTTTTTGTTTTTTGGTCTTTGTATAATAAGAATTTGCAGGGGTTACTTCCACAAGTGAGACACCGAAGCAAGCTTCTGTGATTGTTTTTGCTATATAATTTATCTGATACTTAGGATTGACATTGTCAAATCATCCGCTCCTCATCTAATGGGACTTTTCATTATGGAATATTTTTCTCTGATTGGCAGATACATTCTTCTACCTTATCTACCCCCATCAGAAAATGGAAGGGGAAGGGAAAAAGAGAAAAGAAAATTGTTAGAGTGTGCCTGGTTGGCCTATGCCTGTAGTCCCAGCACTCTGGGAACTGAGACAGGAAGATGAGGCCAGCCTGGTCTATTGACTGAGATCCTGGCAGAGGAGAGAAGAGAGAGAATGGCAGAACACTTTAGGTTTGTCTACACACATACTCCCTTCCCCACCCCCAGACCGGGGTTCTCTGTGTAACAGCCCTGGCTCTGGAGACCAGGCTGGCCTCGAACTCACAGAGATCCACCTGTCTCTGCCTCCCAAGTGCTGGGATTAAAGGCGTGTGCCACCACCACTGCCTAGCTCACACATACATTTTTAACAAGTGAAATCTGAGTGTTTTGAGTGCTTTTCACTTAACAGAGATGTCAGTAGAGATGTTGATGACAGTGTACAACAGACTCTAAGACAACACTTGATTCTAGCTGTAGGAAGCAAAAGATGTAACAGCCGGGAATCTAAATGTTGAAAAGAATGAGAGAAGGTCACCATCATCGGCACAAGGAACTGCCTGCTTTGTTTGTTTGTTTGTTTGTTTGTTTTTCAAGACAGGGTTTCTCTGTGTAGCTTTGCGCCATTCCTGGAACTTGCTTTGGAGACCAGGCTGGCCTCGAACTCACAGAGATCCGCCTGCCTCTGCCTCCCGAGTGCTGGGATTAAAGGCATGCGCCACTACCGCCTGGCTCTGCCTGCTTTTTGCCAGATTTTTTTTTTTTAATTGTTGTTGTTGTTTTGAGACAGGGTTTCTTTGTGTGGTCCTGGCTGTCCTCGAACTTGCTGTGGTAGACCAGGCTGGCCTCTGAATGAAAGAAAAAGGCAAGGCAAGGCCATGACTGCTCCTAGGTGTGGTGGAGGAGAAAGTTTATTATAGATGTGTGGGAGAACATAGCCAGAGCCAGAGGCAGGGACATCCAGGGGAGTCCAGAGTGGACATGACCAGGCTGAGCTGGGCCATGTCAGGGGAAGAAAGGAAAGCGAGAAGGGAGAGAGGGGGACCCGGTGCAGCAGCCCCGAGGTCAAAGGTATGAGAGGGGCAGGTAACCAGAATGTCTGGATTATGTAGGGAAGAGCTTCTGGGGCAAGGGCAGCCGAGCCCCTGGGCCGGAGAGTTCAGGGTAAAGGGCCAGGATATGCTGTGGTCCTAACTGCTACATACCCTGTAACAGTAGGACCTGAGGGAATCTGGGAGAACCCAGCAGCCAGGTCCACTTTGATAGGTTAAATAGGCACCTCAGCCATTTGTCGAGGGTTTGAAACTTAACAGCCTTGAACTCAGAGATCTACCAGCCTCTGCCTCCAGACTCCTGGGATTATAGGCATGGGCCCCCACTGCCCAGCTTTTGCCAGATTTCTTGATTCCGCTTGTGCGGCCAGCGGGGCTTCCCTGTGTCTTTGGATTTTAGCTTCTCAACTTTCATTAGCTTCTCTTTCCTCTGTGTGAAAGACTTTTCCTCATCCATCTCCTTGGCCCACGTCTTGGGTATTATTTGAGGGGCTTCTTAACCTGACACCTGATTGCAAACTGAGCAGAGACAGTTCTGTGACCACCTTTAAAGTTCTTGGAACTGTGTCATAGCATGAATGTGCCCATCTAGCCCACTCTTGACTGTTGGGTGCTGGCTTCTAGCCTCTTGGTATAGATAGTTCTGTATATGCTCCTAGTTAAAACTGTAGTATACTCTTAAGTGATTTCCTTAGCTTGAAGTCTTAGAAATGGAATTTCTGGGTCAAAGAGCATACATTCTTTTAAAGACATTTGATGTTTATTGCCAAGCCTTCTCTTGAAACGCCACCCTGAGTACTCCCACCAAGAGTATCACAGGCCCATGTTCCTGCAGCCCGTGCCCCTGAAATTTAAAGGGATTTCATAAAATGCCTCTTGGTCATGTCGTTGGTCACATTGTGTGTGTTCTGTGACTCATGATCAGTCTTCCCATGCTCATGATTGATGTACAGCACCTAGTTGTGACAGACTGATTGTTTTTTCTTCCCAACCCCTTCTTAAGGCATTGATTCTAATATTGTACCAGGTACCACCACAGTTAGCACATTAGCCAATAATTTGGGGGGACACAAGGAGAAATGTTGGTTCCATGATACCTATGAGGTACTTGATGTGTTTTACTGGCTGCTCATGGGTACTGATGGGCAGTTCTGATGTGATGCATGTGTGGCAGTCCTTTTTAAAAACTTTTATGTATGTGAGTGTTTTGCCTGCATGTATGTTTCTTTGTTAGGGTTTTCATTGCCGTCAAGAGACTCCATGACCACTCAACTCTTATAAATGAAAACATTTAATTGGGGTGGCTTGCTTACAGTTTCAGAGGTTCAGTCCATTATCATGGCGGGGAGCCTGGTGGCCTGCAGGCAGATGTGGTGCTGGAGAAGTAGCTGAGAGTCCTACATCTTGCAGGCAACAGGAAGTCGACTGAGAAACTGGGCAGTGGTGGGATCCTGAGTATAGGAAACCTTGAAGTCCGCCCCCACAGTGAGAGACACTTCCTCCAACAAGGCCCTACCCACTCCAACAAAGCCACATTTCCTAATAGGGCCACTCCCTATGAGATTATGAGGGCCAGTTAATTCAAACTCCCACAGTATATCCATGCACCACTGTGTGCCTGGTACCCTTGGAGGTCAGAAGGAGGCACAGCATCCTTTGGACTTGGAGTGACAGACAGGTGTAAGCTGCCATGTGGGCGCTGGAAATTAAACCTGGGTCTGAGTCTTTCTTTATTCCTCAACAGCCCCCAGTCAGGTTCTCTCTACATAGCCCTGGGGCTGTCCTGGAATTCTCTGTAGACCAGGCTGGCCTCGAACTCACAGAGACCTGCCTGCCTCTGCCTCCTTAGTGCTGGGATTAAAGTTGGACCCAGCCCTGGTTCTTGTGCAGCATTTCTTGAATTAACTCCAGCATTTATGACACCTCCATTGAGGTAACACTATAACCATGCTGGCTTATAGGCATCTCAGCATGGTCATGTGTCTCAGAATCTGTGGCTTTGTCCTATATCTTTTTTATTTTCTAGTCACATGGTTGGTTGGCCCTTGGGGTAAGGATGGAGATGAGAGTAGATATTTCCGGTCAGTTTGACCTACAGCTGGTGAACAGCTAGCCAATTTGACAGCTGGAAGGAGCTTTTTAAAAAAATTTGTGTATTTGATGTTTCGCCTGCATGTATATCTATGAGGCTTCAGATCCCTTGGAACTGGAGTTAGAGACAGTTGTGAGCTGCCGTGTGGGTGCTAGGAATCAAACCTGGGTCCTCTGGAAGAGCAGCCAGTGCTCTTAAACACTGAGCCGTCTCTCCAGCTCCAGAGGAGCTTCGGTTTAAATAGCAAGGCCTTGGGATTGGGATTGGTCATGGTGTTCATGTACTTAAGAAAATTCCCTTCCTGCCTCTCCCTGTGAGTCGAGGAGGAAACATGGAGCCCCAGTGTGGAAGCAGTCATAAATATTCCTAAGCCAGTCAGGGTGTTCCTGTGCCCCCAGGAGGGGCTGTTTTGCAGATGCCCACAGCATACCAAGAGCCAAACATTGTCAGAGGAGTGTAGCTCAGGTCTCCTCCTGTGGGCAGGGCAGCCATCATTAACCCCAGCCCACAGGCCTCCTTAATTGTTACCAGAACATTCTGTGGAGCACACCCTCCACAAAGGCAACACACATGTTGTTTGAGTGTGAGTCTAGGAAATGAGCCGATGTAATGGAAACCTCTCTCTTGACTCATCCTTTCTGTTCTGTGAGTGGAATTCGCTCTGCTTTTGGCGTTTTCTGCTCTTACGAGTATTTGAGTGTAAATTCTCATTGAGTTCGTGAAGTGACTGAAATTTTATGCATCCTGGCACCTTTCTCAGAGTCACTGGAAGCTCGTTGGTTGGCAAGTTAAGTTCCTGCCTTCTTTTCTTGAATTCCTCAATTCAGGTTGACAGATGGCGAAGAGAATGTTCATTAGTGGGGAGGCCGAATGGGTCCCCTGGGATGCAGGAATGGTATTTGCTAAAGACAGCAGGTTGACAGCCTGGCATTGCCTTGGCCTTTCTGGGGATGTCGAGGTAGTTAGTGAGTGATCCTGCCTAGTTGGAAGGATCCCAGTGAACTCAGGAAGAAATAGGATAGTGACTTGAGATGGGATGTTAGTGGACAGTATTGAGAAATGTGTGTGGAGAGGGCTTAGAAGTAAAGAGAAGAGCGGAGCCAGAGTGAAGCCGGCCTTGTGGAAGAAGTATAGGGTTTGGGGAAATTTGAAGATTTCAATAGGCAGAGACATGAGCCCTGGAGTTGGAGAGATGAACCAGTCAGTGACTGGTTGCTCCTCTCCAGAAGGGTCAGGGTTCTGTTCCCAGTACTCACATATACCTCACAACTGCCCTAACTCTAGTTCCAGGAGATCTAGTGCCCTCCTCTGGCCTCCACAGGCACCAGGCACATGTGATAAACATACTTACATGTAGGCAAAACACTCGTGCATAAAATAAAATTGGGAAAAAAAGAATTGAGACTAGGAAAGGCAGGGAGATGATAGGGCAGGGCGAAGTCTCGTCTGTCTAGTATTTTCAAATGGATTGAAGTGAATGATGCACATTTGGGGATGTTTTAAAGAATTTTTATCTGTCCATGCCATTGGCATCTCCATTATTTTCCACAGATGATTGACACGCAACCAATCACTTTAGCGAACACTTTAGCGAGCCTTTTTCTCACCTTTCCTTAGAAACAAACAAAACTGTATGGAAAGCCATGTAAGCTGTTCAGATAAGGAAAAGAAAACAGTTTTTCCCTTCACACCCTGTTGAAGTCATTTCTTCCATGACCACACTCATTTCAAACTTGCTTCTGCCTCTTGCAAATACCAGGCAGGGCTGTTCTCCATCACGCTGCCTCTCAGTCTCTCAGTCTCAGAATCTCGAATTCCTGGGTGATGCAGCAAAATGAGCATCCTGGGTGGTAGTGACCAAGTGTATGTTAACAAAACTGTAAGAAGTTGGGTGGTGGCGGCGGCGGCGGCAGTCCCCACACTCGGGAGGCAGAGGCCAGCCTGGTCTACAGAGTTGAGTTCCAGGACAAGCTCCAAAGCTACACAGAGAAAACCTGTCTGGAAGAAACAACAACAACAACAACAAAGTGTACGAGAATTAGACTTAGTGATGAGGACTGTGAAGATGGGTTCAGTTGACAGGAGACTTAGTTAATGGGTTGGGTCGCCCTCCCATCTGTTCTAAGCAAGTTGCCTCATGCGGTTAACTCTTTACCACACACATCACAAGGCAGCTACCATCTAATCCTTCACTCCTCTCCATCACTCCTGAATGGAGTGTAAGTCACAATCCTGGACCCACAGTGGACTCTCCTCGTTAATGGCTGAGTCCTTTTTTCTTTTTTTTGTCCCCAACAGGGTTTCTCTGTGTAGTCCTGGCTGTCCTGGAACTCGCTCTGTAGACCAGATTGGCCTCTAATTTAGAGATCCACCTTCGGGTGCTGACCTGTTTTATTCATGTGAGTTAGTGGGCAACATTGAACTTATTGAGTTGTAATTTATGTGCTTAAAAATTAACACTTGAAAGTGCTGTTGGATAATTCTTACTTGTTTTTGTTTTTGCTTGAGACAGGGTCTCACTGTGTAGCTATGACTGTCCTGGAACTCACAGAGATCCTCCTTCCTCTAATTCTCTAGTGCTGGGACTAAAGGTATTCCACACCATGCCTAGAGCTTTTTTGTTCGTTTGTTTTTTTTTTTTTTTTTTTTTTTTTGAGACAGGGTCTGAGGTAGCCCAGTCTGAACATAAACTTAATAAATAGCCAATGATGAACTTGAACTCCTAATCTCCTTGTCTTCACTTTCCAAAAGCAGGTATGATGTGTGCTACCATATTTAAGCAGGAGATCTTGAGCCCAAGATTTTATGCATGTTAGGCAAGCACTCTACCCACTGGGCTACGCATTCCCAGCTGGCTGTTTAATAATTCTTAGCATATTAATAGAGTTGGGTAAACAACCTTCGCTGATGTTTGGTTGTCTTAGCTTGTTTTTCTGTTGCTGTGATAAATAGTGTAACTAAAGTAACTTAAGGGAGAAAGGATTTATTTATTTAGCTCATAGTTGAGGATTCTGATCATCCTGGCAGGGAAGCCAAGGCTTGAAGCAGCTGAGCGATCCCATCCACAATAGGGAAGCAGAGAAGCATGACTACATGCCCTGTTCAGCTCCCCCCTTCTCTTTTTACAGTCCAGGACAAGCCAGGGAATGGAGCCACCCACAGTGGGCAGGACTTGCCCCCTCAACTAATGCATTAAAACAATCCCCCTTGGGCATATCTATCCAGAGTCCCATCTTCTAGGTGACTCTAGATTTTGTCACGGTGATAATTATTTTGTTGACTCATTCATCTGTTGAGGAACTTTGTGTCTTTGCCCTTTGTGGGGCAGGGGTAGTTATTGCAAAGCTCTTTGACATTTGACCTCCAACGATGCCCTGGATTTCTACGGCATGGTGTGCAGTCTTCAGTATTTGGCATACCTTTACACTTTTTCCATTCAAGTTTACCTATGGGGCATTCTTAATTTATATAGGAGTGCAGTTGGGTACTTAGCATCCTCATTGCGCTGCCTACTGTTTTTACTTAATCCTTTCATATCTATGCTGTGGTTGGGTGAACTTGAGTCCATCCCCCAAAGTTCATGTGCTGGAGACCTCAGCTCCAATGTGGTGGATCTTTTAGAGGTGGGTTGTGGATCACGGGTCCCACTTGGAAGGAGTTAATCTATGGTGGTTCTTCGTGACTGGTGTGATGGTGGCCTGCTAGAACACAGTGTCCAGTTCTAGCTTCCTTTCTACTTCTCGGTGTTGTGAAGCTGCTGGGGCTCTAGCTGGGACACACCAAGTCTCCTCCCAGCTACTCAGCCTCTCCCAACTGTCTGTTTTTGGGGTCCTGTTTGGCCTTGCCTTGCTCTGCTCTGAGACAGGGTCCCATGGAGCTCAGGCTAGCCTTGAACTCCTGATCCTCCCACTTGGAACTTCCCTGCTTGCTACGATTGCAGGCTACTGCTTCTGGCTTCATTTTTGAAATGTATAGTGGTTGCTTTTTTCTTTAGAGCATCCAACTTCAAGATATCCTATAGATGCTCAACTCTGTAGCAGCCATAACTCATTTTGAAGTTTGCTCAATTTAAAAGTTTAATGAGGGTTGGGGATTTAACTTAGTGGTAGCCGCTTGCCAGCGCAAGCACAAGGCCCTGGGTTCGATCCTCAGCTCAAAAAAAAAAAAAAAAAAAAAGTTTAATGAGGCCGTTTCATCCCTCCCTATCTGCATGGCTTGTTTGTTACCTCTTTTCTTTCCTTTTTCTTTTTCTTTTTTTCTTTTTCCTTTTCTTGAGACAAGGTCTCTTTGTGAAGTCCTGGAACTCAGGCTGCTCTCGAACTCAACACCGGGATTAAAGGTGGGCTCCACACCCGGCGTGTTTATGTTTTTGCTGGCATAGTAATCATAGTTGCTAAGTTTATTTCCCCAAAGGAGAAAGCACATTTCACACCCTTTTGTGTGTCTACCACACCAGACCCTGGTCTGGGCCTCACTCTTCTCCTAGACTGTTCAAGTGGGAGTCTCAGTTATTTTAAGGTCTGGAATCTTGTGGGGACTCTGTGGGAGATAGGAGACGGAGGGGGAGCCTGTTCCTCACTTGCTGTCAAAATTGAGAAAGAACTCTCCGCCCTCCTGTTCATTACGCTTGTCTGGCCCGGAGCCAGGTGCCTAAGGAAGGTGGCCAGCTCCCTTCCCACCTTCCCACAAGTAATTGTCATTAATCCGGGATCCCCCCCCCCCCCCCCCCCCCCACACACAGTCTCTTTCGGAATGGTAGGTAGCTTGCCCAGAGCACCCTGAGAATGAATGAGTTAATATTTGCAGAGGCCTTTGGAAATGTTAAGTACTTGCTGGTGTTCTTATCTTCTCTAGCACAATTTCCTTATAAGGCTGTCCCCTGGGCTGAGGACCTGGAGTAGTGCTGAGCCACCCTAGAGCCTGAGTGACTGTGGCAGTTCATGACAGTGTTCCCGGAATGGGCTCAGATTTCCTATTTTAATAGTAGTGATAGCACATTTTGCTAATTGTTAGTGTTGGGCTCACAAGTATGTGTCCCCACCCCCCCCCCCCCGAGTTTTACAGCATCTATATTTAGCACCCCATCTTCATGATTCTTGTCTGCTCAAGACCAATTATAGTAAAATCTGTTTGAATAGATGTCTTCAAAGTTCTTACATTTTCTTTTCCTGGAAAGATAGGCCACTAATCCCAAGAATTACTTAGTAAACTTACTCTTTAAAAAAAAAAAAAAGACATTCCTCATTAGTGCTTTATATACTTTTCCAAATCAATAAATTAGTATGTTCAAATATATTTTTAGTGCCTTGGAATGCACATAACCTTGGGTTTAGTCCCCCAAAGAGCACTCACTGCACATCACAGGGATACACAGCTGTAATTCCAGTTACATCCAGAGTTCAAGGAATGCCCAGATAGTGTGTGTCTGTCTGTCTGTCTGTCTGTCTGTCTGTTTCTCTGTCATCTCCAGTTTCTCCCACCTCCACCCCCATCATTGTTCAAAGCTGAGTGTGCCTTTGAACTTCTGATCTTGGGCCTCCACCCAGAAAGTGCTCAGTCACAAGGTTTAGACGCCTAGGCCACCACCACACTGCCTGGATGTGGTTGGTGCTGGTGATTGAGTCCAGGGTTTTGTGTGTGTTGAAGCACACACTCTACCAATTGACCTGTCTCCTCAGGCCTTCAATGTAGATGGTTACAAAAGTATGTTCACTTTCTTTCCTTGGGACAGACATTTCTTCTAAAATACATAATACATACACACACACACACACACACACACACACACACACACACACATATGGTATGGAAGCATGGAAATTTACAGAAATCAAAAGGGAATTTTCCAACTTTTTCTTATGGTTGCCAGTGTAATGATAAAGATTTGTACTATCACAGGCTTTTGAGGGGTGAGTGGGAAGACCTAAATACAGATGCTTTTGTCCAGACCTTCGTGTGAGCTGAAGCTGGGGATTTGATTAGGTGTGGGATGCTTGTGCACGTGTTTGCATGAGCAGAGGGAAGTTCTCTTGAGGTGCAGCCCATCTTGGTTTTTGAGACAGGGTCTCTTACTAACCCAGGGCTTATTAATTAAGCTCTGACAGTCCGGGGGGCCTCCACTTGGCTTTTTTTTTTTTAAATTTCAGGCAGTTTCTCTGTGTTGCCCAGGCTGTCTCAGAACTCACTCTGTAGACCATCCTAGCCTCAAACTCAGAGATCTCCCCACCCTCTGGCTCCCGAGTACTGGGATTAAAGGTGTGTACCACCACTGTCACCCAGTTTATCTTTGTTGTTGTTGACTTGACTTTTTCCATAGGTCCTCATGCTAGCCTTTTTTTTTTTTTTTTTTGGAGCTGAGGATCGAACCCAGGGCTTTGCGATTGCTAGGCAAACGCTCTACCACTGAGCTAAATCCCTAACCCCTAGCAGCTGGAAGAGGGTCAAGGGATTGGTGGGGACAGACGGGGGGAGGGGGGTAGGGGGGTAGAATATTGTTTCTTAAATCCTTGTTGACTTTAAAAGTATTCAATTATCCCTTTGCCCATCCACACTTTTATTTTTTTAACGTTGCCAGAACAACAGGCATTGGGTTATTGGTTACCCTGTAGGCTGTCCCTTGGTTACTGGTATTTCCATTAGTGATACACATCTGTTTACTGGGTCATCAGCCCTATTTAGAGGCAAAGAACAAATATTTTTGGTGAGCCTTGGACCTCCTGTAGCCCAGTGAATGTTTGCAGGCACTCACTTGTTTATAGGAAACGGTTCAGAGTTGAGGAACTTTGCCCTGAGTAGTGGTGGGCAGTGGGACAAACCGGGCAGGGCCTGTTTCGGGTTAGCTCATTTGATTAGAACAGTATGCTAATGGACTCAAGGTCACTGGGCCAGCTGCGGATGGGTCAGCTAACCCTGCTGGGATTCCAGACCTTGGCCCAGAGGCTGGGCAATGTGTGTCATTGGTCATGAGGCTGGGACAGTGGATATATGAGTACACGTCCACCCACGGACCCTGAAAAAGAACCCCAAAACATATGCTTTGTGCGTGGGGGGCTATTTGTGGCTCTTGAATTTATGAAGAAACCGTAACAAAAGTTTTGCATAATAAATGAGAGCATTGAGAATCCTGGGAAAGTATGAGGAAGGAAGCGCAAATTGCCTTTGATTCTAGTGCTGACAGAGGTTACATTCTGGATTTTTCCATCCTTGCTGTCCTTTTGGCTTCTGCGGTACCACACTCAGCTGACTTTCTTCCTCTGAGCCACCTCCACGCACTCCTTGGCCTTCCTTCCCCTCCCTTTGACTGCCAGATGTTAATGTCCCTTAGCTGTCTGTCCAGCATCTTCTTTCTTGTTACCCTGTACCCCCACCTGTGGCGTCTTTGTCTCAGACTCTGTCCTGAGAGCTCCATATATAAATATTAACACCTCTGTCCACACCACCTCCATCTGGATGGATGTCTCCCACTCTCCTCAAATGCCATGGAACTGGTTTCCTTTATCCCTGTTTCCGGCCCCGCCCTCCTGTGTCCCCATCTAGAGAAGTGTTCCTTCACCCAGTTTTCTATCTCGTCTCTCTCCTATATTAACCCATCGCTGGACTTCACTGCTCCCCAACGTCTTACAGATTGGTGATTTAACTCCTGTCTTCCCCAACAGAGGTCCAGCCCAGCCTCCAGAAAAACTTCACCACGATTTTCCTGCCCCCAGACCTGCCTTCCTTCGGTCTTCCTCACAAGGGCAAAAATGCAAATGGATCGTCATTCTGCCACTGCATTTCCTGGCCAGATAGCTTCCCCTGTGGCTCCTTTCCTGCAGACTCCCCTGCTTTACTCAGAGCAAAGCTCATGCAGAGAGGAAGGACATCCTGATTGCACTGTTTTAGCAGAGCTGGGGATCAAACTGCTGCCTCCTACATGTTCGAGGGGGTCCATTGCTGATGCCCCAGGACATCCTGATTTCCTTATCTGAACTAAGTTCTGATGTTTCACAGTTGGCTTTGTGTTAGTCTTCTACTTAAAAATAACCTGGTGCAGGACTAGATTTTAGGGAAATACAATGGGTCTCCTTTCTAATAGCCGAGCCGAGCAATGTTCCATTGCAATCGGGATTTTCAGAATTGGGAAATCCCTGTGAGCCAGGATATAGAGTGTTTATTCTGGATGTACTAGTGACTTGGGAGTTGGGAGAGTGGCAGATAGCCTAGCCGTGCCCCCTGCTGCTTCTTGAGTTCCTTTGGTATCCTCCAAGCTACATAAACTAAACAAAATGATAAAGAGTAGAAGTTGTCCATTAGTGGAGTTAGTGTTTGCGTAAATGTTAACCCATGGTGCTTTGCGGTCTCAACAGATGCTTGCTTCTGCTCTCCCAGCTTGGTGACGCAAGCTTACTCTTCAAAAGGGACAGATACATGCTGTGTGTCAAATTTTTGATTATTTATGATCACTGAAGCATTTGCTGGTATGTTCAGCAAAACAGTCAACATGACTGTTTTTACAGGACTCCAGAGTTACTGGACGGCATCTGCTTTCTTTCTTACTGGTTTACCTGTTCAGTGCCAGGTACCTGATAAGATCCGTGGTTGTTCCTCCAGAGACCTGCTTCCAAAAAGCTAAAAACAGCACCACCCACAAACCAAACTTACAGCTACCACGACAGCCTGCCTTTTCTTTCACTTAAACAAACAAACAAACAAACAAACAAAAAATAATAATAAAAAGATGAGGCAGGTGTGGTGTCTTGTAATCCCAGTGCTTGGGGTGCCAAGGTAGGAAGATCTCCAAGTGCAAGGCCAGCCTGGGCTACAGTGAGTTCAAGCTCAGCCTGGACTAGACTGAGTCTGTTTTTAAAAATCAGAATACTGACAGTAGCAGCAAACAGTCATTTGGTTGTTTGTTTGTTTGTTTGTTTGTTTAGATACCAGGGCTCTCAAGTAGTCTTGGATGTCTTCTCTATGTAACACAGGCTGTGGCTCACTGTTTCCTACCTCAGTTCAAGTACTGGGATTACAGGTGTGTGCTACCAACCCAGCTTCTAGGTTTTGACTTGACAATCTTAGATTCACACATGTCGCTATAGACAGCTGTAGCTCATTCCTTGGTTATTAAATTATCTTTATTTTATGTGTGCGAGTGTTTTGCCTACAGTGTATGTCTGTTCACCATGTGTGTGCCTGGTTCCCATGGAAGCCAGAAAAGGGCGTCAGAGTCCCTTAGGACTAGAGTTACGTTTTTTTTTTGGTTTTTTTTTTTTTTTTTTTTTTTTTTTTTAATTCTTTTTTGGTTTGGTTTGTTGTTTTGTTTTTTTTTTTTATTTATTTTATTTTATTTTTTTGGTTTGGTTTGGTTTTTTGTTTTTTTGTTTTTGTTTGTTTGTTTGTTTGTTTTGAGACAGGGTTTTTCTATGTGCCCTGTGTCCTGAAACTTGCTTTGTAGAACAGGTTGGCCTTGAACTCAGAGATCTGCCTGTCTCTGCCTCCCAAGCACTGGGATTAAAGGCATGCACCACCACTGCCCGGCTTTGTTATTCATTCATTCATCCATTCATTTCATTTATTATTTATTCTCTCCTTAGAATTTGAATATAATGGAAAGACCTAATGGAACTTGTGGAAAAAGCCACAATTCATTTTGAGAAGAACTGTGAAATAGGGACTCTTCTTTCTCTGGATTAAAACTCTTGCTCTTGATTTTAAAAAAGGCAGAATCTCCAGATGAAGACATTTCAGTGCAGAAAAGGGGAATGATGTAGTTAAGGCCACACTGAGATATTTTCAACTGACTTCCTAGTTTCTGGACTGTTTGTATGCGGTTCTATCTGGTAGCAAGGCAGCTGGGGATTTCTTATTACCAACTAGAAAGGTCAAAGGGAAAAGGATTGGTGCAGGCAATCTGCACCTTCACTAGGCCTGAGCTGTGGGTAGAAGCAGACAGACAAAGCTAATGTGAGCTGGCCAGCTAGTCAAGTTCTCTTTCCCCATGAAACCTCCTCACTTAGAGGAGAACAGTTCAGAGGTGGGGGCGGAAAGGGAAGAGGGTCCCTGGAGCAGAGATAAGAGCAGATTGACAAGACTGGGTCAGCTTGTCAATCCAGGGTGTTGTGAATCAAGTTTAAGATGTCGGTTAAACTCAGGAAAAGTCCCATTTTTTTAAAATTTAATTTTACTTCTATGCTCTATTTCTTTTTTTTTCCTCATGTTTATTTTACATGTGTATGTGCATATCTAATTTTTTTCTATTTATTTTACATGCATGCATGTGTGCGTGCTTGTGTGCATGCTTACATGCGGGTCAGAGGATAGTGTTTGTGAGTCTGGTCTCTTTCCACTGATTGGGTCTTCCGGACCAACCTGAGGCATCAGTTAACCTTGGTGGTAAGCACCTTTCTCCACCTGCAGAGCCATCTAGCTGGCCTTCTTTCTTTCTTTAAATTGGTTTCTGCTGAGTTATGAACAAAACAGAGACAAAATGTGGAGATTAGAAGAGATTTGGAGCTGGTGTGTAATGATGTGCAGGAAGATTTGGCAGAGTCGGCTTGCCCCAGGGCATGTGTGTATTCCTCGTACAAGCTGGGCAGTTGCAGAACCTTTTGTTTGGCAAATTCAGGCATCTGACGTGGAGCTAATCAGGAAAGCATGTTTAATCACATACTAACCAGCTTCCCGACACTCAGAAACTTGTCACCAGACAGCAGCAACCAGGCTGGTTCAGCTTGAGCACAGGACAGACAAGTCTGCAGGGATCCGTTTTCTATATAAATTTCTCAAACTTCATGTTGATACTTTCGGGAATCTTCTATAGTGTTTTGTTTGAGTGAGCTTCTCCCAAACCTTTCCTCAAAGCACAAGTTTAAATGTGTGTATCCAAACGTTTACACGTATACTAAATTGGGAAGTCCATTTTTTTAGGTCCGTACTGTGTGCCCTCAAACACAGGGTGGGGCTAGCAATCTGGACTGTGTCACCCACATCTGGGAAAGGCTCATTGCTGTAACAAAAAGCTGAGCAAAGTAGTCACTACAGGCAGGAGGCTGAGGGATGGTCGGTCACATTTGAGTAAGGTGTGTAGGGTTACCTGCTGATGCTTTGTACACACAAATCTTTTTTTGTTTGTTTAAGCATGAGCCGCCTCAGCACGTCCTCTGTAGGAGCCACACTGGGTTTCAGAGAAAGCTACATTATTTTTTTCTGAGCAAATTTAAACAGATAAACTGAGGATGGTTTGTTTGTTTGTTTGTTTGTTTGTTTTAAGAAGACCTATTTGGACTCAGTTCCTTTGCTCCTTTCTTTTCAAAAAGATTTTTTTTCTTATTTAAATTAGCACACAAAAAGCCACAGGGCCAAATATGTAACAAATGTCTTCTTGAACAAAAATGGAGGGTTGGGGATATAGTTCTTTGGCAGAATACTGTAGAAAGCCCTCTAGGCTCAGTCTTTCTGGGGTGGATGATCCCCCAATTTCATTTCGGATGGTGGTTAAGTGGATGTGTTTTATTTTATTAAAAAAAGTTGTTTTCAATAAATATTGGTAAAGCAAGTTGAGTGAGTGCATTCTAATTTACATTCTTTTTTGAGGGGTCTCTCTTCATCTCAGCCATCCAAACGGGCTGAGGACCCGAATCTGGCTCCAGGTCTCTGAGCAGTAAAGTGTTTCCGGCAAGATTGGTGCTCAGACCTCCCCCGCCATGAGACTGGGAGCCTCCCACACTGTCAGCCGGATACTTTGGGTACTGAATCAAGCCTGCTGTTTTCTTGATGGCCTCCTTGACCAGTTCAGTTTCTAACAGTTTCTCCACGGGCTTTTGTATTTTCCTCTGCTGGAGATCTAGAATCCGACATCTCTGTACTACTTGTCCCTTATCTGTTTCCATCACCTTGTGGGTATTTATAGGTTACCAGTTCTGCATTCTGTACTTGTTTGAAGACCTGTCTGGCCGGGCTTGGCACCTCTTTCTTCTTTGTGTGTGTGCAGGGCCTGGTTGCCTAGCTACCTGTGAGGGGACCCTGTGAGGACTGGTGTGTGTGGAAAGGGGAAACAGAGGAGAAGCTGGAGTTCCTCCTCCTCGGTGTGGTCACAGAGCTTAGGGCCATATACTTAGCTTCTGCCTCCTCAAGCCTGTCTTGGTCCTTTCTTACTGTTTTTCATTTCTGCTTTTATCTCAAGTCCACCCTGAGCACCTGGACCAGAGAATCTGTGGGATAAGTTGGTGGGTGAAGGACTTCCTGGAGAAGTTAAGCTTGGTCTGGGTTCTTCTGAGATAAGCTGTGGATAAATCAGCTTTGAAGAGAGAAGAAACTTTGGGGGAGAAAAGCGCAGTGCTAAGTGGCTTAGGGGTGTGTATCCACACAATGCAGACACGCTCTCGGTAGTCTGTGCATTTACAGTCCATTAGCTTTGCTTTGACACCTGGTTTCCTGTGTGGGCTGCTGCCTACCAGCTGTTACCTCCCTTATCCACAGGAAGTCCGTCCCAAGGTGCCCAGTGGGTATCCGAAACTGTGGGTAGTGCCCCTTGTATTTGCCCTTTATTTTTCATGGTTTAATATAAGACCAGAAGATGTGTAATACAAAGAAAATAGATTTATGTAGCTCAGTTTTGGAGGTACAATGGTACTGACCTCTATTTGGATCTGGTGAAGGAAGCCAGAGAATTAGGGAAGGGCTGGCCGCGCTTGCTTGTATAGGACAGTGCACTCAAGGCTCCCCCCCCCCCCCCCAGTATTTAGAGTGTGTGTGTAATGTCTATGTATGCACCAGCAAAGAACGTTAGATCCCCCTGGAGATGGAGTGACAGGCGCTTCTGAGCTGGCTGACGGATGCAGGAATCCAACTCCGATCCTCTGAAAGAGCTGTCTTAACCACCGAGCATCTCTCTAGCCCCAGTACTTCTGTTTAATTTATACTTGAAGCAGATTAGCAGCGATCTTTATTTTAGAGTTAGGATAAGATAATGCAATAACAATTAGGAAAAATGCCTAATTTGACCTTTTCCGGGAAAAGGATCCGTCCATGGTTTCCCTGGAATACCTCCTTTTGTACTTTGGGGCCATTAGGTAAGAGTGTATGAAGCCTCCTGGTATCCTGACTGTCGGTACAGTACTTAATGGCTGTCAGATGAGAGATGGGTTATTACAGATGGCAATGTGCTCGATGGACAAAGGGATGATTCACATCCTGGGTGAGATTTCATCATGACACTCAGAAGAACATGCAATTTAAAACTTACGACTTGTTTATTTCTGGAATTTTCCATTTAATAGTTTTAGACCATAGGTTATTGTAGCTACCAACCAGATGGAGAATGAAACTCTGGGTCAGAGAAGGGAACTACTTAGTTTATTTGAGGCTCATTGTATAAATTAGGAGTAACAATATAATTGATGGTTGAATTCTAATAATACCTCTAATTATAAAGATCCTGCCCTGATAGAATTTGAATAATGGAGTCAGCAGCAGGAAGCCCCTGCTCATGGAAGAGGGCTAAGATGGGAGATGAAGACCATTGTGGAGAAATTAGTTTGTAAACCCAGTGTCTGTGAAATCAGAAGCTTCATTATAACCCAGTTACCTGCAGTATCTTGTAGATTGACATTAGGTGTGTCTACTTACTGGCTGGATAGCTTCTTGAAAAAGTTTGTGTCTGTGCAACACATGCATTCATTGCCCCCCTTCCCCCAGGCCAGAGGAGGGCTCCCGGGATCCTCTGGAAAAGGAGTTACAGACAGTTGTGAGCTGCCACGTGGGTGCTGGGAACCAAACAAGGGCTTGACACTATGGCACCACCTCTCTAGCCTCCTGACTGGTAACTGTAGCCTCTCTAAACTTTTAGTTCTTCCATTTGTGAGTGTCAGTGCCTACTTTGTGGAGTTGTGATGATTTAAAAGAGATACTAGTGTGTAAGACGCATTGCACCCTTGGGTGACCCAGAAACTAGAGGGGAAATGCCCCAATAACTCTTTATTTCCAAAAGTCCTACACGGAGTGGGTCCAGCTCCTCTATGGTAATTTAAGTATTAGGAAAGCAATTAATGCTCAGTAACTAATTACTCTTGTTTGCTGTTTCCAAACTTGATGCTCCTATAATTTTTCAGCTGAAATCACACATTCACTATTTTTTTTCTTTTTTTATGTCGAATGTCATTTATTGAAGGAGGGAAGAGGTCTTAAATACAGACTTACAGCACAATGGGGGAGCCCCGAATGGCAGTTCGCTTCTGTTTGTTTGTTTGTTTTTTTTTTTTTAGCTGAGGATTGAACCCCCGGCCTTGTGCTTGCTAGGCAAGCGCTCTACCATTGAGCTAAATCTACACCCCCCCCCCAGCTCCTGATGTTTTACAATCTTGCATCTAAGCAGTTAACGCCCAATATGCTGGATTCACTGCCGAGGAGCTTCCCTTAAGCATTCAGGAGGGTGGAATCTCGCAGGGAATTAACATAGGGAGGATATCAAGGTCAACGTCAGCAAGCAAGGCAGCAGTTACCCAAAACGGGCCAGGGACCTACAGGTCCCCCCCTTTTTACTAAAAATGAGCTTCTGACAGGTTGCATGGGATGTCAGCAGGTCACCTTCCCGACATGGCAACACCTGTCCAGGCCACACAGGTCAAACATCCACTATTAGCCCGTTATTAAATATTAACTCTGAGGGCCAGTGAGATCAGCCAGCAGGTAAAAGTGCTTGTTCTGCAAGCCTGACCGCCTGAGTTCAATCCCTGGAACCCACAGAGGAAGGGAGAACCAACTCCTAAAAGTTGTCCTCTGACCTCTGCTCTCGTGGCATGGTGTGCGCACACACACGCGTCCCTGTATACACACACACACACACACACACACACACACACACACACACACACACACTAAAATAATATCAACTTCTTATTTCTTCATAGAAATTGGTGTCTTCAGAGGGTTTTAACATCCAGCACAGGTATTCACATATCCTAAAAGCTTTTTCAACTTACATTGATTGGTTTCTTTCTTTCTTTCTTTCTTTCTTTCTTTCTTTCTTAAATTCATTTGTTTTTATTTCACATACATTGGTGTTTTGCCATGGGTGTTGGGTCTCAGGAACTGGAGTTACTGACAGTTGTGAGCTGCCATGTGGGTGCTGGGAATCAAACCCAGGACCTCTGGAAGTGCAGTCAGGACTCTTAACCACTAAGCCATCTCTCCAGCCCCTTGATTGGTTTCTTGATGTTCTTTAAATACCTTTCCTAAACTGGGTATGGTGGCAGATTCCTGAGTTCGAGGCCAGCCTGCTCTATAGAGCAAGTTTCAGGACAGCCAGGGCTACAGAGAGAAACCTTGTCTTGAGACACAAAACAGAAAGAAAGGAAGAAGACTGCCTTCCCCTCTGTTGTCAGATCACCTGTTTGCACTGCAGCAACGGTCTCCACAGCCACGCATAATCCTGAACATGCTTTTCCTCGCCGGTCTCATTCAGAGCTACAAGGAACTGTGGAAATCGGCACGTTTTGCATAATGCTTGCCCAGTTCCAGATAGTGCTCTGAAACAGTTTTCAGCAGGCTAAGGAGGCACAGCTGAACCTCCTTTTGTGGTGGATAAGCAGCTAAGAAGGTAGCTTACCTAGGTTCACACCACTTGGACCCAGGCTGATGGCTGGACCCAGGTATTCATTAACGACCATGGCAGTTCCTTTGCCCCTTCCCCCTCCAAACCTCCCATCCCATTTTTTAAATCTTTTTGTTCTTTTTCTTTCTCTCTGCTCAGTGAGCACAGGGATGTTCTCACTGTTCATATAAAGCCCATGCATGTTCTACCACTGAGCTGCATGGCCCACAGCAGTGGTGGGTGTACTTAACCACGCTGGGCTTGGCTCCCTTACTCATATGTATGTATATATGTATGCCTGTATGTCTATCTAATCTAATTATCTGCCTGCCTATCTATCTATCTATCTATCTATCTATCTATCTATCTATCTATCTATCTATGGTATGTGTTTTGAGACAGAGTCTCTACAGAGCTCTGACTGTCTTGGAACTCACTCTGTAGACCAGGCTGGCCTTGAACTCAGAGATCTGCCTGCCTCTGCCTCCTGAGTGCTGGGATTAAAGGTGAGTGCCACCATGAGTGAAAAGGCCTTTTGAACCACGTCAGAGGCTAAAGTGTTTTGAAATGGTTTCCAGTGTGCCCTAGAGCCTGCTGGGGGAGGGAGGGCTTGCACATTTTGTTTGCAGTGATTACCCCCACCCCCACCCTCACCCCATTCTAAGGCTTTCTCCAGGTATGATAAGTTACATGGAGGTTTCAGTTCCAATCTGTTTAAAAAGCAAGATTGCAGACCCACCAGACAGCCTCCAGAGTGCTGGGATCAAAGTGTTAGTTGGTTTGTTGTTGTTTGGGGATGGGGACATTGATATCTTGGAGAATCTATTGACACCCCTGGCTGTATCTCCCGTTAATTCCTAACCCTTTAAGGGTCACAGACTTAGGCTTTAGAATATGTGCAATTTATCAGGAAAATAATTTACTGCTGGTCTGTTTGTGTGTGCTCTCTTGGCTCTAAAACCCAGGAGGTTGGTTTATTACACAAATGCTCCTTGAATTAGCATAGGGGCTATGTACTGATGAGCCCAAGCCTGGGATCATCTATTCCTTTTTCTTTTTTTAATTTTAATTTTTCTTTATTAAGACATGTTTTATTCATTTTTACATACCAACCACAGATTCCCCCTCTCATCCCTCCTCCTGCCCCCCTTCAGCCCCCCCAATACCCTCCTGAGAAGGTAATGCCTCCCTTGGGGAGTCAGCAAAGCCTGTTACATTCAGTTGAGGCAGGACCAAGCTCCGACCATCTATACTTAACAAGTTTTGCTCAACACGGAATTATTTTGCATTTTAAAATCTGCCTGAAGTGACCATCAGGGATGAAATAAACTAACCTCCTCTCAGACTCAGGTGTTAGTCCGTTCGGGGGCAGATCCTGTGTTTCTAGGTGCCAGTAGCCAAATAGGAATCACTAGGAAAGGAGTCTAGTTGTTCTATTCAGGTATATCCCCCCCCCCCCCAATTCCCCGGACTCATTCACCCCTGTGCACCTGGTACATCCTATAATGCCCTTTCCTTTCTTCACTCCAGAAATGCCTGCTCATCTTTCAGTACCCAGGTCAGAATGGGGCCTCCCTGAACTCGGGCAGCCTCCTCCCCCCCCCTCCCCCCCCCCCCCCGTTTCCATAGTGAGTTGTAAAGGCCTTTGTTGCAGCCCACGTATCATGCTGTAATTATTTTTATAGATTTGGCAGACTCCACTGCCTACAAACCACAGATTTGTCTTCAGCATCTTTGATCACCCAGCACAGAGTCAGGTGCGAGGAGCATTTTTGCCAGCCATAGTTTAAACAAGTGGGTTGTTGGGGTAAAAGGCCAGGATTCAGATTCTGACTCGATGACTTTGGAGACGTGAGTCTCCTGTTTGGTGCCTCTGCTTCCTCGTCTGTAGACTTGCAGGGCCTGCAGGAATTGAGTCAGTGCGTGGGGACCACTGGGTCTGTGCTGTAGGACTGAGCATGCGCTACACCATCCCGCTACGTAATGATCCTGAAGCAGTATTACTGTTGAGAGACTTGATTCTGCATTTTTCAAATTTACATCACCGTGTGGGCCTCTTCTTGCAGGGCCGGAGGTTGCTAGAAAAGTGTATGTCTCCATTTTGTTTTTGTTTTTGTTTTTTGTTTTGTTTTTCAAGACAGGATTTCTCTGTGTAGCTTTGCACCTTTCCTGGATCTTGCTCTGTAGCCCAGGCTGACCTCGAACTCACAGAGATCCACCTGGCTCTGCCTCCCGAGTGCTGGGATTCCATTTTGTATTTTGAGACTGTGACTTGCTGGCCCCAGACCCCTCTCCCTTTGTGTCTCCCTCCTGAGTATCTGAGATTATAGGTGTGTGCCCTCATGCCCTGGCTAAGAAGTGCAAATTTTCATAGGGCTTTGTCTTAGTGAGGGTTCCTATTGCTGTGAAGAGATTCCATGACCACGACAACTCTTACAGAGGGAAACATTTAGTTGCGGATACTGTTTATGGTTTAGAGATTTAATGGGACATGGTGGCGTGGAGGCAGACCTGGTGCTGGAGAAGGAGCTGAGGGTTCTACATCTTGATCCGGACTGTGGGGAATGTTGGGCTTTGAGGGGTGGGGCAGGAAATCCTCTGCGTAGTTTTGGTGCCTGTCCTGGATCTCGCTCTGTAGCCCAGGCTGTCCTCGAACTCACAGAGATCCGACTTCCTCTGCCTCCTGAGTGCTGCCTGAGCCCAACATTTTTTTCTCAGTGGCCCCAGCAAACTTTGGAGGAGAGAGGGCAGGGAGGTCACCTGTTGTAGCCTTAATTTGTAACATTTAGGACATTTGATCCCTTCTTTTAAAGCAAATCAAATGTAGTGATTTTGATCAAACTAGTAGGCGTGTAGTTTTCCTTAACGCCTTTTGTCTGTAGGCCACAAATACCCTGTGAAAGTCAAAATGATCATCCTATCTTAGAACTGGAAAAAAAAAAATTCAATGGCCTTATTTCCCTTTACAGATTAAGGAGTGAGGTCCCTGGAGCTGGAGTGTGAACAGAGGGTCTGTGTCAGTGATGACATGGTGGGCACATGGTGATGGGCGAATGGGACTCAAGTCCTCATTCTCTTGAGGAGACCCTATACTCAGACACACAGCTTGTATCTAGGAAGCTTTCGTTTGCAGTATTTCCTTGTGCTGGCCTCAATAAAAAGCAGTGAAACCCTGGCCTCCTGAAAGCTAGTTTAACCCCTTTAAAAAAAAGGGGGGGGGGGACAATTTGGAGAATGACAGTGCCAGAATCCTTAACCACCCCAGTGGTTGATAAACACACAGCCCAAAGTTTTTGCAACAGAATATAAAAACACTCAGTCATCTTATTTTATATCAAAGGTTCACCCCATGAGGGCAGATGTGAAATGCCTCTGGCAGCTGGTTTCCTCCCTTTTGTGCTTTGGATTATTGGTGGCTGCAGATGGGAAGATTTGTGGCTCAGCACATAGCAAGCACTGTTATCTCTAGATTCCATGTTCAAAACGACATGCATGCTTGTTACTGTCCTCTGTTGTCAAAATGCCTGCCTGTTTGCGATGTTAGTGCTAGGTTTAACGTGAAGGAGGGAGAGGAGAATGTAAATATTAGTAATTTAATAATTAAATACCCAAGCTGCTGTAACTTTTAACTTAGGAAGGAATCTGAGACCATGCCTGTAATGGGTGACTGTTCAAAGCATAGTCTGGTGGAGTGATGGAGCCCAAGCCTTTAACATTAGCCTGGGGTGATATAGTGAGCCGCCCATCTCAAAAAAAAACAAAAACAAAAACAAAACCCAGAAGGGTTGTAGCTTATCAGGGCGCTTCTTTAGCACATGCCAAGACTGGATGTGACCCCCCCCTCCAGTGCTGGAGAAAAATTAAACATACTTTTGATTATAGTTGTATAGATACAGAGTATACACATAAGCTTGGCAAATCTAAAACAAACAAACAAACCTGAAATAATGTAAGTTGACAACATGGGAGAAAATCATCCTGTAGACTTGAGTGCTGCTGAAAACAAATGGAGTTGTGTGTCTTGATGCTTTTCTATAATGTGGGAAAGGTACTTTCATGATGAATGCAGGGGCTTAATTGTGCATGACGGGAAAACGTATTTGGGAGCGGTTTTCAGGTCTTCTAAAGAAACCAGTCTTTAGTGAGTTACTCGGTAACTTTGACCCCTGCAGTGCTGTATGAAGTCTGTTAAAGAACAAAATTGCAGTCACTTCATGTGCTGTATGAAGCCCGGTCTGTTACTAAGTGTAAAGACGGAATGGTCATTAATTTAACTCTCTTGTACGTGAGGCATGTATACCAGTGCCATGTTTAGTAGCTTGTCCTAAAGGCCAACATGGTTGTTTACCTAAGCATGGACAGAAGAGCTATGCATTTTGTTTTAAAATAGCAATTCACTTTTTTTTGTTTTTGGTTTTTCGAGACAGGGTTTCTCTGTGTAGCTTTGCGCCTTTCCTGGGACTCACTTGGTAGCCGAGGCTGGCCTTGAACTCACAGAGATCCGCCTGGCTCTGCCTCCTGAGTGCTGGGATTAAAGGCGTGTGCCACTGTCGCCGCCCGGCGCAATTCACCTCTTTTACAAACACTGTATTTCATGTGTTAGAACGCTATGCAAGCTGCTGAAATGTAGAGACAAAGCACGCCTATGTGTTACTTGGTAAGGGCAGTGAGAAGAGAAGCTAGGTACAATATGTATTCTGTTACAGTAGGATAAACCTGCTGTGTGTGTTTTCGCATGGATTACTGTATTTAGAAGTGCGCTTTAATAGTCTCAACCAGTACCTGACTGTGAGTGACAGATGTGGACACTGAACTTGCTCAGCTTTAGTTTACTCGTGGCTCCAGGGTGGGAGGTGACTGCGCAGTGTGTTCAGGTGGCGAGAAAGAGCACGGGGGTCCTTGACTTTCCTGCTTAGGAAAGGGGCCAACTCAGCTTCCGATCACTAGATTTTAGTTTGAGGTAATTCTGAGGCTTAAATAAATGGAGAACAGCAAAAATGTAACTTTCCACCTCATTTTGTGATAAGATGCTTGTTGTAACTTTTCTGTTAGATGGCAAACGGCAGGAAAGCTGGCCCTGGGTCTCATTCTTTTTTTCTGTTTTACCTTTAAGCAGAATGTCTCACCCTGTGCTCTGGTAACTAAATACAGTCACAGAGGACTCCATAGTGTCTTAAGGATGGTGCCATGAGATACTACTTAATGTCCTTCCTGGAGTGGAGCGATTGCCTTTTCATTACAGCAGTGGCCCCACGAGGATGGCTGCATTAGAGGTGGAGGAACACACCTGAAATGCCTGCATTTGGGAGGCTGGGGCAGGAGAATTGAGAGTCACAGGCCAGCTTGGGCTGCACGGCAAGACTGTCTCAAAAGCAAAAAAGAACGCACACGCACACACAAAACACAGCTGGCTTCCTCACTTGCAACATAAGATAACAAAAGGAAATTCTTTTAATTTATATATTTGATTGACTCTGGAAACATCCCTTTCTTGGAGAACTGACCTGTCCTTGAGTCTTCTACACGGACTCTCCAGTAAAAAATCCTGGGCAAGCCTTTTCCCAAACCATGATGTCTTTTGCCTAAGAATAGACCCCTTTCACGTGTAGCAGCCAGATAAGCCATCCTGTAGTGGATTCAAACAGCCAGCGGCCCCCTCCCCACTTGATGAACAACACAAGCAATATAATTTTACCGTTAAAACTTGGCTGACCCAAACATGAACTTTCAAAGAAAACAAGTCATTACTAAAAGAGATTCCATTTCTTTCCGGGGCCTAATTTAAGATGACTTAACAGAATGTTGAAAAAAAATTATCTTCCAATGGCCACTTAATTCTGGAACAAATAAATACCCGCAAGGGAAGCAAAATAGAGTATTTTCTATTTTGATTTTGGAAATTATTCCTTTTTTTCCCCCTATGGGTGCATTTTTTTTCTTTCTAAGGTATTTATACAACATTTGGGATAATTTATAAGTTATCCATCTGAACATTGTCCTGTGACTTTTAAGGGTAATAATTTATGAAAAACTAATTCCGTAAGATTTGCTGATACACGTCTAAGAATAGCTCTTTGTTCTAGGATTGTTTGAACCAGTAGGTCAAGGGCCTGAAGCCCTTGGCTCTTAGCAGTGAAGCGTTCCCTTCTGTACCGTTTCAAGCACACGGGAAATGAGGTCTTAGAGACCTGTAGCAGTTTTGAAGAACTGAGAGACATTGCTTGAAGTGGCCCCGTCTAGTAAAGAGAACAAAGGATTTGCAGTCACACAGCCTAGGTTGAAAGCCATACTTTGAAGGATTGGCTCTGGGCACGCAGCCTCATTATTTACCTTTAGCTGTTAGATGGGAACAGTTATAATGTCAGGTTCGTTGGGATGATTGTATATTTATAACTCTATAAAGATGTATACACACATTATGCACAGGATCTGGTCAGTTGTCTAGTATATGGAAGAAACTGATGAACTTCTGACATATTGACTAAGGTACATGGCTTGAATTCCAGTTTCTGTCTTTATTGCATATATATGTTCTAAGTGAAAGCTAAGTTATCCCTAGCATAAAATGAATAAATCATCAATTGCAGAGCCAAACTAGGGCCATGGCTTTTAAGCAGTGTAAGCTTACATTTTTGTCTGTATTTTAAAATGACAAAGTCTGTAGGTGTGAACAGTGACAACCTCCTTCGAGCTCTGAGTCAGTTTACCTTTCTAGCGTGCAAAAAGGTCTCCAAGAAAGCGCCATATTCTGAAATTCTGTGATGTTAAGCCCAGTAGCAGGAGTGGAATCTTTTTCATTTCCACCTAGGACATAAGGCGTACATACCAAGGTCTGGATGTGAGAATAGGAAAAGGGGGAGTTAGTCATCTTTTGTTCCTACCGGGAACAAAAATAAGACAGTTTTTGATTCTCCTAACATTTCTAAAAATCCTAATTAGCCCAGCTTGATATGTATGCATATATGCTGTTTCGTTCTCTTAGGCTTTTTGTTTTTGTTTTTCCTTTTCCTTTTGTTGGTGAGTTTGCAGAAACCCATGGAACTACCAACTAAAACCTGAGTGTTCTCTTGGTTTAGGAGACCATCAAGGTCTCTGCTAGGAGAAAAGACAGAAAATGAAGAGGGTCTTGAGACCCACCTGAGGGGTGGACTTCCAGAGACACCTATCAGCCATCTGGTCTTGGGAGTTACAAAGCTAGTCATTTCCCGTCTAGGCGACACCTTGTGTATGTGAGTCTTATAGGATTGGGTTTTTTTCTTCCATCACCTGATTTCAGGGGTGACACTCAGGTTCTCAGTCAAATGTGGTGGCAAGCACCTTTACCTACTGGTTTCCTAACAATTTGTGTGTCATACCTTTCAGTTAATTGACCTGATAACTCTCTCTTCATTGGGTCTCCAGCTTTTCTCTAACAGCCCTTTTTTTGTTTGTTTTTGTTTTTTTGTTGTTGTTGTTTTTGTTTTGTTTTCTCAGAGACAGGGTTTCTCTGTGTAGCTTTGGAGCCTGTCCTGGATCTCACTCTGTAGACCAGGCTGGCCTCGAACTCACAGAGATCTGCCTGCCTCTGCCTCCCGAGTGCTGGGATTAAAGTCGTGCCCACCACCACTGCTGGCGGAATCTTTTTTTTTTTTTTTTTTTTTGGCTGAGTACAGCCTCCCTTTTAAATAGGGTCCGTTGGCTCTATCGTGGTCCTTTATTTAGGTCTACAGTAGTAGTGCTCTCAGTCATGTCCTTTTGTGCTTGTCTGAGGCTGGGGGATAGCGGTGGGCCAGAGCTTGTTGATGCCGTGACAGTCTTCCACACAGCTACAGTTTGCTTGTGTTTTCTTTTTTGTAACTCACCATGTTGAATTCATAGAATTGGATTTGTACCAACAGAGGTTCTTGTGCGTAGGCGCCTGCTTCATAAATGTAACTGAATAAATAATGAGCCTTTAAATGTTTGTACTCCCTTGTCATGATATGTGTAGCAGTTTGACCTGGAGTTGTCCGGATTATAGGTCAAAACATTAAAATTGATTTTATCAGGTTGACATTTGGGAAAACATGCTTACTTCAGATGAGTTTTGTATTCAACTCTGTTTCAGTCCTTTTTTTTTTTTTTTCTTTTGAAGAACTATTTTTTTAAACATAGGAGTTGATTTATCTGTTATGCAATTTTGTCTGGAGTATAATTTTAGCTATTTATTGCTATTTGTTCCTGTCTTTGCCTTTTCTTGCTGACAAATTGTCTCTTGGCTTTTGGTAAAAAGAACAGAAAATGAACATGTTTCTAAAAATAATATGTTCAGTAAAGGTACGAGCCAACTGCTTATCTTGTTCTGTTTTCTTTCCAAATTTTAGGATGGTCTCTATAACAGATACAAAGCATACGTATATTTTTCTCTTATAGCCTTCTTGTGTAGTCAAGGAAAATACACTACGTGGAACCAGGAAGTCAGCTGTGGGTACTATTCCAAGGGGGTAAGAATAGCAATAGCCGCCCCAAATGCCATCGCCTCAGGTTTGTAAGCAACTTGGCTGGAGAAGCTTGCTCAAGCAATTTTAAGGACCCTTCATCTAGGAATACGAGCCCTGGTCTTGTCAATGGAATGGGGTTCATGACAGGCAGCATGGCGCCCTCATGGAGACCCGACCACCAAGGCTTTCCCTGGCCTTCTCCTGTAACCGCAGCCACCCCTAACTCATGGCAGGAAGTGAGACGTGCTGCACGGCTTTAGCCTCATCGCCTCTACCAGCGACGCAATGGCTGCCTCTGAGGCTGTGCCGGAAGTGTAGCTGCTGCCCCAGGCTTCCGCTTCCGGTCTGTGCAGCAGCGGAAGAAGCTCCCCCTGCTCCCTTGCCTGGAGAAAGAAAAACTCCAGCTTTAAGATGAGAGTTCCCAGGGGAACAGACCGCTGTGACAAAAGAGGAAAGCCTTCGAGGCTGACGGTCGGGAAGGGGGCTGTAATGGGAAAGGCTGCAGGACTTGAAGGTTTGCAGAAGCGGCATGAGGGTGAGAGTTAGGGGAGGGGATGGGCAAGGCTCAAAGTTGGAAAGCGGTTGTTCTCCACCTCTCCGGGTCACAGTAGCAAGGAGTCTAGATCCTTCTTTCATACTCGAGCTTAATATCGCCTGCATGACCAGAGAGAACGCGCTGCACGGAGACCCAGAACACATTGCTTAGCATCGTTAGCCACCGTATATGTACCGCGGTAAAACAGTTTCCCTTGCTTTTCTATCCAGTTCTCCCAGATTCTCTTAAAAGTGCGCTGTCGAGAGGAACCAGATTATAAAATTACTTCTAGTGTTAGGAGACTACTTTCTTGAGGAGCAAGAAATGCAGGTGGTACAAAGGTTTTCAAAACTTTTTTTCCCCCCTTAATTTTCTGGAGGTTTTGTCTTTCAGAGATAAAAGGAGGAAAATGTAACAAAGAAAGGGAGCGTGGGGTGGGGGGTGAATCAGGGAAGACACCACTTTATCTGTCTTCCTGACTGTAGCCTCAGGAGCATTTCCATTAATGGGCAAGGAACGTCTCAGTACGTCTACACCTGTTATGTGTAAACTCTTGTGACATGAGTAATGCTTGTCTACAGTCTGTTTTCCTGAACTTAGCTTTTTTCTTTTCTTATAATAGTTCTGCCAAGTTTGGGGTCTGTCTACATCTTTTTTTTTTTTTTTTTTTAAACCCAGGCTGAAAATCCTCAGGGCAGACGACTGAGAACCAAGAGTGAATATAGTACTCGGCACCGGACCCACTGTGAATAAAGCCTACGGTTGTGTAGGGAGTGCCTAGAAAAAAATTAACTCTTTGTTAGCTACTCACACCTCACATTTGTACACCCCCAGTTGTTCAAAAACTATTTGATCATTATGATTGTCAAACACTAGCTACTGATTTTTTTTTTTTCCTTCGAGACAGGGTTTCTCTGTGTAGCTTTGCTTCTTTCCTGGAACTCACAGAGATCCGCCTGCCTCTTGCCTCCCGAGTGCTGGGATTATTACAAGCATGCGTCACTACCGCTTGGCCTGATTTTTTTTTTTTTTTTTTTTTAAAGAAGCGTTGGAGTCGGAAGAAAACCCCAGGAACCCTTGTGTATTGTTGATGGGAATGCAAAATGGGGCAAGATGGTATGAAAGGGTTATGATGGTTCCTCAAAACAAACAAAAACAACCCAGAAATGATTACCATGTAATCCAGCGGTCTTCTAGAGCTACATATCACCTGGAAATGGAAGCAGGTCAAGAATTGAAAGGACTTGTTTTCAGAGGTCTCTCTGTTACTACGTGGGTGACAGGGATCACACTCAGGTGGTGGAACTTGGCAGCAAGCACCTTTACCCACAGAGTCGTGTTGCCAGACCTCTATACTAAGGTTTAATACCAGTTGATTAATTTTCACTTGTCACTCATGAGTAAAGTGTTGAGATGAAGTTATAGTATTCAAACCTGGTGTGTATATGCACGTATGTATGTATGAACTTGGGCACAGGAGCAGAAAACTGAAATAATGTGGATTATAAACCACTCCCCAGGACTAGGATTACAGGTACGGCCACCATGTTAGGCTTTTATGTGGGTGCTTGGGGGATCCAGACTTAGGTCCTCATGCTTGCTAATCAGATATATTACCCATTGAGCCATTGCCCAGTCCTCTTTTTTTCTTTTTAAGTATGGTATTGTGTAGCTCAGGCTCACCTCACACTTGCTGTATAGCAGTGGGTGTTTGAACTCCTGAATCCTGGCCCTTTGCCTCCACCTCCCAAGTGCTGGGATTACAGGTGTGAGCTGCCAAGCATGGCTGATGATTTCCTATTTTGATGCTCTGCTGTCTTCAACAGGTTGTTGTCACCTCGTACTCCTCAGTTCCCGTGGTCATGTTGTACTCAACAGGAAACAGGAGAGGAATGTTTACTTTCCACGCATAGCCTAAAAGTTACAGATAATCACTTCTGTCCACCACATAGGCCAGAACATAGCAATACAGTCCCCGTCCTCATCAGCCTGGGAGTTTAAGACTATTATGTGCCCAGCTGAAATTCCTTGGTATGTGAAATTAGAAGAATAAATATTGTAGGAAATGGGCAGTTGAGACTGAAGTCTATGAGATGTTTGAATTGTGGTTCCTCATCAGAGTTGGGGCGAGAAAGCCTATTATGTGGCCATTGGGACTATAAACCACCAAATCCAGCTTCCCTAGAAAATACCTTCTTCTTCTTTGGCAGTTGTGGAGGAACTTAATTCAGGAAAGGCTTTGTAAGGATATGAAGTTACTTTTAAGATCAGATGGCCTGGATGTCGCTCTGTGGTGGAGAATGCTTGCCTAGCACACGCAAGAACAACCTGGGTTTTAGCTCCAGCTTCGCCACAAGCACACTACAAGAGTAAAACGCCTTTCATTGAGCTACACTTAAAAAAAAAAAAAAAGATTTATTTATTTATTTATTATGTATCCAGAAGAGGGCGCCAGATCTCATTACAGATGGTTGTGAGCCACCATGTGGTTGCTGGGAATTGAACTCAGGACCTCTGGAAGAGCAGTCAGTGCTCTTAACTTCTGAGCCATCTCTCCAGCCTGAGCTACAGACTTTTATCGTGTTGTTATAGGGAACTACATGTGCCGTGCTCCATTCCCAACAGTGACTGTTAGACTGGTTTTTGTTTTGTTTTGTTTTCTTTTCTTTTCTTTTTTCTTTTCTTTCATTTTGAAATAGGATCTCCAGGTTTGCCTCAAACTGGTGCTGGAATAACCAGGCCTAGGCCAACCATGCCCAGTTTATACAGTGGTGGGAATTGAACCCAGGGTTTTGTGCATGTTTGGCTAGCACTGTACCAAGTTACATCTCCAGCCCTCAAGCTACTTTTTCTTTTTCTTTTTTAAGAAAATGCTATATGATACTTAAGGGGAGTGGGAATTTCCAAACAGTACTGTTAAAGTAACTATCATATACTTCATTTGTAAAGTTTTTTGTTTTTTTTTTTTTTTAAATGATGGATTGTAAACAGCTCTCATATAAACAGGAGCTTTCTAAAGCCTCTTGGTCCATCTACTTTCTTGTCTCAGAAGTGTATAGTCAGGCCATTCACTATTCCTGATTTTTTTTTTCTTTCCTGTGAAAATACATGCTTCTCCGAGCAATCAGCAAAAATTAGTAAGATGCTTGACAACTGCAAGACCTCCTGCAGAAATTAAACTGGTGTTTAATTCTAGACAATGTTTGTATAGTTATTTTCCATTAGTTAAAGGGCTAGAATTTAACTTGGTGGATGTTAGGCAAGTATTAGAAAAGTTACCTCTGTGCCTGGTACTTTTTCCTGTAACATTTAGCTTGCATGAAGTTCCCATGTGTTCATATTTGGATATACTGTATAACTTGAGGTAGAATTCCCCAGCTTGACTGCAAGGTGATATAGTCTCTGTGATTAACCCCTGTGACTTTCCTTCCATTGGCTTGAGGGCCAGCACATCTCATTTGTTTTCAATACTACTTGTTTTGAATGGGTCTCTCTGTAGCCCTGTGTGTCCTGGAGCCTGCTCTGTAGTCCAGGCAGGCTTCACTCACAGAGTCCCACCTGCCTTCCAAATGCTGGGATCAAAGGTGTGCCAACATTCCTAGCAGTACTTCTGTTAACACCAGCTTCCAGCCGGTTCCCTCTCCTTGGTTAGGCTGTTGCCTCTAAAGTGAAGGAAGGGTCTGTTGTTTCTAGTGCCAGACTCTGCACATGGAAATAGAACACAGAGGAAAAGAAGGCGGTGTGTGAGTGACACTTCAGGAGGCCTTGGAGAAGTATCCAGAGTGCGGGCAGTACAGATGAAGCCAGCGAGGATTCCAGACTCTGCAGCCAGATCTTGTCCAAGGCTCATATCTTGGCTCTGTTACTTTCTGGTTCTTTCTTTATCTGTAAAACAAGGACAGAAACATAAGTTTGATTACCTACGTGGGGTTAGGATGAAATAAATGGTGCATGAAGCAAAGTGCTTGGTAGAATGTTTGTTTGATCTGTATTATGTTCATCAGAACTACCTAAGACCGTCCGTAGGAAAGCTTCATTCCTTCTGTGAGTCAGCCTGGCTCGCTTGCCTGCCTGGTACTAAGACTTAGAAGTGTGGGGATTGGGCTCATTCTATGCTGTAGCTGGGAATGCTGAGAAAGGACAGGTAGTGTCTGCCAGGGTGTACAGCAACCAGGAGGAATGCTAATTCCACACCTACTACTTTTAGTTTTACTGGGTTTTAATTTGCTGACACCATCTCCCATTGTGCTGTGTCGAACTGGAGATGGAAGAGAGTGGAAAACGGGAAATAAATAAGCTTTATAGATTTCTTCTTTGTTTTTCAAGACAGGGTTTCTCTGTGTATGTAGCTCTGGCTGTCCTGTAGACCAGGCTGGCCTCAGAAACTCAGCCATCCCCCTGCCTCGCCTCCCCAGTGATGGGATAAAGGTGGGTGCCACCATCTCCCAGCAATTTTTTTAGATCTTTAAGTGACTTTTTTTTTTTTCAAAGTACAAGGGAACTCTAATATGTTCTTCCTTATATGTTAACTTTTCTTCTTAGAGATTGTCATACATGATCATACATGATCGTCTTTTCCTGCCTCAGTCCCAAGTCCTGCTCTCCTGAAGGTGCATCACTGTTGGTCCTGGTCCTCTCAATTGTTACTTCAGCCTGTCTTCCTCTTGCCACCTGCCTCACCTGGACACCCGAGCAGTCACCAGCCACCTCTCCTGCTGGGAGACACCGCCACTCAGAGAGTCATTGGCAGAATGTCACTGCTCAGCTGACACTTGAGGCCAGGTCTGGAGCTTTCTGCTCCCCTGTCTGTGTCTTAGGCATTGGTCCTCAAAGTACTTTTCCATTGTTATAAAAAGAACCCCTCGGGACCAGATTCTACAGTTTTATGAGTAGGATTTGGTTTCAGCAGAAAATGATGAAAAATTGCAATTTACTTTTGGTTATACTTCACGTCAACTAGGATGTCCTGTTTAGAGACTGGGCTCCAACCCTTTTTAAAGGGACAGTTTATCTTTCTTTTAAACAAGGAGAGGTGTTACGGAGGACACAGATGGAAGACAGGCTGCCACAGCAAAATAAATTCCTTCTCCCAAGAAACTTTCCTCTCCAAAGGAGGGGTAGGAAAATGGATTTTAAATTTGTACTTGGCAGAAGTATGTAAATTTACATTGCTATACTTAGATACTCTAAAATGGAGGAGCAGGGTGACAATGTCTTACTGTTTAGCTTTGACTGGCCTGAGACTCACTCTGTAGATCAGGCTGGCCTCAACCTCAGAGATCTGCCTGTCTCTGCCTATTAGGATTAAAGGCTGGCATTTTGCTATTTGAAGCTATCATTTAGATCCCCACTACTTTAAACCAGGCATGTTGGCTCATGCATGTAGTCCCAGGTGGAAGTAGGGGACCAGAAGGTCATTCTTGGCTACATGGGGAATTCAAGGCTAACTTAGGATCTCTTGTCTAAAAAAAGGAAACAGTGTCTTCCTAAAGGCAAAATATGAAATCCCTTGCCTGCTGGCTAATTACACCATGAATTAATGAAGTGGGCCTGGATGGACTTTGGATTTACTGTTTTCCTGTCAGATAGACTTAGTTACAGCTGATTTAACCTGACGTGTCTGCTTCTGCTCCCTCATCCCAGAACTCAACTTTGAGGAGAAGATGGGGAAGTGACTTTGGTGGAAGGGACCTGAGGATGTGAGCACACATTTGCATGCCTGTGTTGTGGCTGGGTGTTCTGGACTTTAAAGCAAATGGCAGCTATGGTGGTGGCCTCCGCCCAGTTCAGGCTGGAGGTGTAAACTCGTGCTTTTCCAGGGCTTCACGATTGAAAAGCAGACAACGTAGCCAATACTTTGTAATTTTTATTTCATTTCTCATTTGCTTTAAGCATATCTTAATACTTAAAATACACAGATTGAGGGGAGAGGGGGAGCTAGAGAGTTGGCTCAGTGGTTAAGAGCACTGGCTGCTCTTCCAGAGGACCTGGGTTTCATTCCCAGCAGCCACATGGCACCTCCCAGATGTCTATAACTGTAATTCTAGGGTATAAAGCACCCACGTACACTGAATAAAAATGAAGCTGAAAAACAACAACATGCAGATTGTCTTACAACCCCAGAGGTAGAGTAATCATTTGCATGCCAAAATAAGCAGGGCTTTTCGGACAGGCCCTAGATGACAAAGCCGAGCAGACTATTTCCCCCTAGCCCCTCCTTTCTGTAGTTCTTTCTTTTTTCTTCAAAAAGATTTATAGGTATGAATGTTTTGCGTGTGTGTGTGTGTGTGTGTGTGTGTGTGTGTGTGTGTGCGCAAAAAGTGTGTACCTGGGCCCATGGTGGTCAAAGTAGGGCCTGAGATTCCCCCAGCTGGAGACCCCATGGGTGCTGGGAACCCAATCTAGCTCCTCTGTAAGAGCAACAGGTGCTGTTGACCACAGAGCCTCTCTCTAGCCTGTTTGGTTTGAAAGACTGAGTCTTACTCTGGCCTTGGCTGTCTAGCCCAAGCTAGCCCCGTGTTCATGATGATCCCCCTGCACCCGCTTCCCCAGTGCTGGGCTCACAAAGTGTGCACACCTACCTGGTGTAGATCACTGTTCTGTCTGTTTTTGTTTTCTTCCTTCCTTCTCCTGTGCTTTGAGGCTTTTCACAGTGCAGACCTGTCTTTGGACTCCACCTGCCATTTCTGTGCCCTTAGCAGGAAAGATTGTGTTTGCATTTCCCCCCCAGCTCAGATCTCTGGCTTACGTTCTGCCATTGGCGGCCCCTTCTTCTAGCGAACCTCATATATGGAAAGATGCATATCAGGAATTCTTCAGCTGCCGGCACAGGGTCTGTACTCAAGGGCTGTTGCTGATTAGGAGGGCTGCGCTGACTGTCAGTGTGGAGTGGGTGTTTTTTGATGTAGGTCATGTGAAGGTTGTCTGTCAAGCAAAGCCAGAATGTTTTGCACACACAGGAACTGAGTTGAGATTTTGATAGATGCAGATTGTGATCTTTCCCCCTTTCGAACAGTTTTCTCTTTGGAAATACCTCACATTGTTTCAGGCTCTGGAAGTGTGAATGGGTCTAGTGTCTTTCTCAGGGAAAACTGCCATCTTCCTGATGTTTCCCAGCAGGAGACTGTCTGGTGGTGATGGATACTCTGTGAAGAAAGAGAACGAGTGAGAGGCTGGAGACCTTTACACAGGCCTGGGAGGCAGGTTTTCTGCAGGGAGGCATGGAGCCTGTTTGCTTTTTAAAATCATTAATAATTGTTCAAGTCTCTCCCACCTTGCAAGGACCAGAGAAGTCAGTGAGAGCATTATTCTAAGAGACATTCTCCTTAGTCTGGTTCTAACTAAAGGGTTGGCTTTGTGTTTCTTCTCTATTTGTACGTTCATCCCAGTATTACAGCCAGCGTGCTCAGCAGGATTTCATTCCGGCAAATGACAGTTCTCAACAAAGCATCGGCCAAAGGCATTAGTAGTGGACCATGCGTGCAGTTCCCCAGGAAGTGCTTCCCCTCCACTTCTTCCTGTGAGATCAAGGCTGCATGCCTACCTGTGAGAGCCCAGCATAGGTGGGGTTGCACGAAGTTAGGCAGCGAGCAGTGCATTTGACGTTGTCAGTGCTTGGTTAGTTATCATGTCGATAATATGGCTCTCTCTTGGCCATCAGAAGTGGCCAGAAACCAGTGTTCATACAATCCAGACTGGAGATCCAGGGGGAATGAACACCTCATGTTTGCAGGGTTAGTTGTACCAGGTGTTATCACTTACAGAGAAGACATCCAACTTGCAATAAACAAAGTATGCTAGCTGTAATGGGGAGGAACAGTAGAGAATCCCTAGGTGGGAGTTAAGTCTTCTTCGCTGGCATTTTATCTAGACAAGATAGATGTGATCGGTGCAGTTCTATTTAGGTCTCCCTCAACTCCCTACAGGAGTTTCAGAAATTCTGATAGAGCTGGGTGTGGTGGCCCAGGCAGGTGGATGGATCATCAGGCTAGCTTGGTCTACATAGTGAGTTCCAGACCAGTCAGAGCTGCTTAGTGAGCTCCTGCCTCCACAGACAACAACAGAAACTGTTAGTACATAGAGACAGACAGCTTTCTCATTTCTTTTCCTGTCCTTTTTGACCTCTATAAGGATGTCTAGATGGGAAGGCTGTTAATGGTCCTTATGCCTCTAACTCTAACCAACTACCTAGTTACTTGGGTGTACCAAAGGCTTATACAGGACAGGCTTCTTTACCATAAGACTATCTTACAATCCAAGATTATGTGGGAAACTGGCCCCTGGTATTCTATACTTTATGAAATATATGTGTGTGCAATATCTGTCTAAAAATAACCTTTTTGTATCTAGCCATTACTGTGTACTAGTCAAAACTTCACTGTGCAGCAGAATTTTGCTTCCTGAAATGTCTGTCTCCAGTCTTGAAGAGCAGATTGTGAGCTGGGACAGGTACCAGTGCTTTCCCGTTCCTATAAACTCCTGGGGAAGAAATACTAAAGTTTAGTAACTTTGTCAAATCTCTGTCTGTGTGTATATAGCAGTGTATGTGTGTGCAGAGAGGCCAAGAGAGGATGTGGGATGTCCTGTTTGGTCACCCCTTACCCTCTTGAGATAGGGTCTCTCACCAGATAGGAAGCTAGGACTGGTGGCCAGCGAGCCCTTGGGATCCTAGTCTCTCCCCAACAGACCTGGGCTTTTACAGGTGGACACAGCCACACCTGAGTTTAAGTGTTTTTACATCAACCCACTTTGTGTGGGGGAGTGCAAGCCAGAAGTGGAGGTCAGAAGCCAGTTTAGGCCTTACTCAGGTCCTCAAGCTTGTGCAGAGTACCTTTACCCATGCGGGCATCTCTCCAGTTCCCCAGCCATGTCATGCTAGCTGTTTCTTAATGTTTATTCTATAGATTGGCCGTGTTGGTGTCATTAACGCCCTTACCTAAACAGTGATTCCTGAGGCCTGGCATTACTTCACCTGAATATGCAGGAAAGGAGACTGAGAATCTTTCTTTCCTCCACCCCCTTTTTAAAAAAAAAATTTTTTTTTTTTAAAATTTGTATGTGCATTGGTGTTTGTTTTGCCTGTGGGAGGGTATTGGGTCCCCTGGAACTGTAATTACAGACAGTTGTGAGCTGCCATATGGGTGCTGGGAATTGAACCTGGGTCCTTTGCCAGAGCAGTCAGTGCTCTTGACTGCTAAGCCGTCTCTCCAGCCCTGGGCATCTTTGTTTTTTAATAGCTCATATATACTAATATTTGAGACTACCGGTGCAGTTTCTTGCCTAAGTCCATTAGGTCTCCCCAATCAGAGTCCAATTCTAGCTGACACAATTCTGTGTGATAGTACTCCTGCTGACACAATTCTGTGTGATATAGTACTCCTGCTCACATTTGAGTAAATGTCGTTAGTTAACAATTGCCTGTTGGTTAGTGGATCTGCTTCTCAAACGTTCTTTCTGAAACAAAATAAAAAAAACCAAACCACAAACGTTTAGTTTCTTAGAAACTTAGGAAGTGTCTCAGAAGAATTATTCTCTTATTACAGTGTATTTAGTAATAAATAAAATAAAACAGCTCCCCACACAGGCTTTCAGCTTCTCAGAAATTTAGGGGAGTTTTTTCCAGAAGAATATTTTCTTTTATTCATCATATTCACTAAAGAGTAAATGAAAATAATACGAAAGTTCATGATTTCACTAGATTAGGCAGAGAGAGAGTGGTTTCCTAAATAAGTCAGAAGTACCTCATAAAACTTAATTGCAAAATCTGTTCTCATAAGAAAGACCTAATTTTCTCCCTGTGTGGGATTCACTCTTGGCTCAGAGTCCACCTCTCCGGCAAGCCCAGTGACTAAGCAGTGAGAAGCCGAGGGCCCCAGCCTCCTCTTAATTGGGGTAGGTATACATGGATGTTTTTATGTGGTTTTTGACAATTCAACACCATTGTCCAAGATTTGCCAGTGTGCTTACACAAATGGGCCCGCTTCCCATGGGTCTGAGGCATCGGCCTTCGACATGGCTGTGCCCATATACTTCAGGACCTCACTCTGTCTTCACACATTGACTCGGGTGTTGTGGCTCCCCACAGTATAGTTTTTCTAAGACTCTAAAAATGTGCGTTAATACATCATTTCATACTTACCTCTTCAAAAAGTGTTATAAGCATGCCATATGTTAATGTTCACTTTGCTTGCAGGGAAAATGAGATTTAAGATAGGAAAATGATGAAGTATGGAATACATGAGGATGTGTGGCTGTTGTGTTTGGATAGGATCATCTAGGGAGGGGCTATATATAACCAACTAGCCTCCCTCTCCTGCCCTCCTCACCTCCCTCCTGGGAGATCTTCTGGCTCCTCTGCTTCCACCAACCAAGTGCTGGGATCACAGCGTGCCCCTCTGTCCAGCTGTGACTTGTCATCTGTCTCTTACCCCACAGTCCTTTTCTTACATTAATTCTCAGATGTGCTTTAACCACAGAGATAAACTACTACTAAGTAGTTAAGGAAGTGAAACCAGTCCTCCATTTCCATATAATTAGCTCCTGTGCTATTTCTATCAGTCAGTTATTCATCACTGGCAAATACCCACAAAATAACCTAGGGGATGAAGGGTTTGTCTCGGCTCATGGTTTTAGAGGGTTTGAACTGTTTGAGCCTCATATTATTTTGGGCCCAACCAACGTTAAGATAGGGAGCCGATGACAGAGCTTAGCTGTCCTCATGGCAGCCAGGAAGAGGTCCAGGACAACATCCCTTGAAGGACATGAGTCCAGTGGCCCACTTCTGTAACTTGGCCCCATCTATCTCCTTGTTTCTGCATTTCCCAGTTGTCACCAAATCGATTGTCATGGACCTTATTCAGCCCTTTCCCCAAAGCTCCAGTCCGATCACCATATTGGGTTCAGCCTTTATTTATTTGGGAGTATTGCAAATTCAGATTATAACACCCTTCTTAGGAATTCGACAAGAGGTAAGCTGCCTTTTGGGAAGACTCAAGTTGTGTTGGTCAATAATTGTGGATGAGAATGACTCATGTGTTTTGACATGACATAGAAAGATGAATATCAGGTACAGGATACTGCTGCCTAGCGTGCCATTGAATCTGTTATTCCCAACATATATCCATGATTAAATTATGTACTGTATGGTTTGAGATTTTCAAGTTATTGAACTTTATACATAGCTGGGTGTAGTGGCCCATACCATTTAGTGTCTGGCTCAGGAGGCAGAGGCCAGTGGCTCACTATGTTTTTGAGGCCAACTGGTCTATGTAGTAAGTTCCAGAGCGGGCATAGAAAGACCCCTCCTGGATGGATGGATGATAGATGATAGATTGATTGATTGATTGTTATGAGTTTAAATTTCTTGTTTTTAACAGAGTGTCTTTTCTCTCAACTAAAATCCTGATGATTTTTATTAAATGATTTAAGTAGTGGTCAGTTAAAGCTTTCTCTGAATACTTTCATCCTGAAATATCAGATGTACATACAATCTTAGATTTTTTGGGGGGATGGGTTTCAAGACAGGGTTTCTCTGTGTAGCTTTGTGCCTTTCCTGGAACTCCCTCTGTAGACCAGGCTGGCCTCAAACTCACAGAAATCCTCCTGGCTCTGCCTCCCGAGTGCTGAGTTTAAAGGAGTGCGCCACCACCCAGCACAAACTTAGATCCTTAAAACAGAACCTCTGATTCAGAATTCAAAGGGTAGGTGAGTAAGATGCAGTCTTAGATATCTTCCTTAAAGGAAAGCATTTAACTGAAGCTGGGGTGAAGAAGCCTAGAGAATCAGCAGTGGCCGCAAACCATGCCGTGAGTGCAGAAGAGAAGAGAGTTTGGGGTCCCCAGCAGAGCCGCTTCCTCCCTCGGAGGAGCATGGTTTAACTTGGGCTTCTAGAAGTCAGAGAAAGCCTTCTTTGGAGGTGAAAATTAACTATGAAAGGCAAGACCTTCATCACAAAATGGCGGAGGTCAGTGTAGCAGAGCCCAGGGAGGGAAGGCTTCTTGTGTGGGACATTGGAAGACAAGCGGCTTGGCACTCTGTTCTGATGGAAGAGGCAGGACTTGATGCCCATTGTGTATGTCAGCAGTGCTTATAGCGAGGTTGGAAAAGCAATGGAATTGTTGTGTAGTTTCAAGAACTGGCTCCCAAGTCCAGATGTGTGTCTTTTATAATTATTTGCTCTATCGTCTCCCTAGATCCCACGCTAAAGTAAGATCCCACTAAACTACATCCTCAGTCTTTTTTGAGTTTTCTTCTGTGACAGGGTCTTGCTAAGCTCTGCCTTGCGGCTCCCAGACTTGCTGTCCCTTCTGCCTCAGCCTCTGGATAACGGAATTATAGTCGTGAGCCAGAATCAACTGCCTTTAGTTGGTTTTCATTGTTTTCTTTTTAAGCATGTTTACTTTTTTCATCTAAGATGGCATCACACACGAAAGTTAATAATGAGTGATATAGCCCACAGCACAGATTGAAGTTATTTAGACAACAACAGAATGATGGTTGTATCTGTGAAAGATTACCAGAGGGCTGTAGGCTATTTGTCCAGACACTCCTTTACTCGGCCAGTGCTGCAGATGGGAGATGCAGAGTTCAGATCCATTTTTCTCTCTCTCGGTCCACGTACCTTTGACCCAACGTCAGTTAAGGGGGGTAAAGTATTTATTATGGTAGTGACTACACTAAAAAGATCGGTTTTTTAAATAGTGAGCATAATTTTGTTCTGTGTCTATATATGCTGTCTCAGCTTTCTGATGATGTCCTTTATTATATTTAGATGATTTAGGAATTCTTCCACTAGATCCAAGGAAATTATAACAGCCTAGATGTGGCCATTTGGAAGGGTGATTGAAAAGCTTTGGCATGATGGAACTGCCCATGTGGGATGTCGTTGGTTGTGTCTTTATTTGGTCATATTAGAATGCATTCTCTCTGGCACAGTGAGGGCTGTTTTGCTCACACATATCTTCATCTGTGTTCCAGCCAGAGTTGAGCTGGCACACTGGATTCCAGAGGTCACCGACGGGCCAGGTCATGTCCACTCTAAAAGGATCTTTCACATGCCCCTAGGTTCAGACAGTTTTGAAAATTCTTTCCTAGTTGGAAAGAACAGCTTTAGAAACTGCCTAGGTTGTTTAAAATTCACCAGCAAGATGGCTCAGTGGGTACAGGGGTTTGCGCCAAGCCTCCTGACAACCAGAGTTCATCCCTGGAACCCATAGATGGAAGGAGAGAGCCAAGTTCTGCAGGTGTGTGTGTGTGTGTGTGTGTGTGTGTGTGTGTGTGTGTGTGTGTATACACATATACATAGAATGGATAAATTTGGGTAAAAACAACATTCATTCACAAAGTGGAAAAGAGAAGCTTGGTTTCTGTAAACAGTGTTGTTGTTGTTGTTATTATTATTATTATTATTATTATTATTATTATTATTATTTTGGTTTTTCGAGATAGGGTTTCTCTGTGTAGCTTTGCACCTTTCCTGGATCTCGCTCGGTAGACCAGGCTGGCCTCGAACTCACAGAGATCCATCTGGCTCTGCCTCCCGAGTTCTGGGATTAAAGGCGTGCGCCACCACCGCCCAGCTATTGTGTTATTTTTAAGCTTTTATTTGCATGTATTTTGCGCAGAATTTATCCCCGTGCCATTGTTTTTGTGGCCTCATTCTTCTGGAATCTCTCTTCCTACGTAGCTTCCTTTTCAGGCATAGGAGCAGATGATTCTTTCTCAATGAGGATCAATCAACTGAGTGGGTGGGGGAGGGCTCTTGTCGGGTTAATCTGGCCGGGAACTCTAGTCTGACGGTGCATCCTAAGTGGTTTCTTCACCTGGATGTGTTTGGTGACCAGAGAATCTGTCTAAACCCCTCAGTTCAGCATTGTTCTCTGCAAATTTGAAGCAGGCACAACAAAAATTCAGCTCTGTTTTTTTTTTTTTTTTTTTTTTGGCCACCAACCCTGTGTCCAGCCCCGCTCTTTGGTTTGGCCTGGGCGCGCCTATCAACTCTACCATTGTACCCTGGAATAGCACACATGGCTTCTTTAAAGTGACATCTTTTATACTTAGTAGCCTCTTGGATATGCATACCCATGATGCTCTGGGCGGCTTCATGGTTGTTCTTATAGAGAAAGATAAGATTTGAGTCTCTCTCTCTCTCTCTCTCTCTCTCTCTCTCTCTCTCTCTCTCTCTCTCTCTCTCTCTCTAAATTTACTTATTTAGTATACAGAAGAGGGCACCAGAGCTCATTACAGATGGTTGTGAGCCACCATGTGGTTGCTGGGAGTTGAACTCAGGACCTCTGGAAGAGCAGCCAGTGCTCTTAACCTCTGAGCCATCTCGCCAGCCCTAGATTTGAGTCTTTTGGCTTGCATGATGCTGTAGAGTTTTCAATAGAGTATTAAGCCCTTTTCACAGATCACCTCAGGCCTCTCCCAGGAAGAGGGATACCCCATTGTTGCTCCTCATATTTATAGGTATATTATGTACTCACACAAATTAATTCATTTTATTCTTGTAGCTACTAAAAAAGCTACCCCGAAACTTAGCAGCTCCAAGCATGTGACAGTTGATGGGAACCAGCAGTTTAGGAGCAGCTTGGCTACTGAGATCTAGCCCAAGGTCTCAAGGTTGCAAGAAGACATTTTTAGCACAGGTTACATCATCTAAGGCCTTACCAGACTCGGGGATCTAACTTTTTGCCAGAGGCACCACCATTATCCCCCAAAGCCTCTTTATAGGGACTGTTGGGTGTCACCTCAGTCTGACAGCTCGTCTCCTCCCCTTGAGCACATGATAAAGGAACCGAACAGACTCTGAAAGCCACATCGGCCTTTTTGTCTGACTGCCATACTCTGCTAGAAGTGCATCTCCACACTGGGAAGTGGGGGCACACACCTTTAATCACAGCACTCGCGGACAGTTGGATCCATGAGTTCGAGGACAGCCACACAGAGAAACCCTGTCATGAAAAAAACAAAAACAAAAACAAGGAAGAAAGAAAAGAAAGAAAGTGAATCACCACTGGTCAGTTAACTGCTAAGTTGCATGGTAATTGCATATTTAATAAGAGACCGTCACACTTCTCCGGAGTGATTATGCCCACCAGCAATACACGTGGGAGCCAATTTCCCTATTTCTGCCAGCATTTCTCACGTCCTGATTTCTTGTATATCAGATGATACTGTCAGCTATGGATCTAAAGGAGTCATGAAACACATAATGTTCAAAATTACGAAGGAAAGATTTCTGATGTATATCCGTCTAGGCGTGGTGGCACATGCCTTCAGTTGCTGTTCTCTGGAAGTGGAGGTAGAGGCAGACAGCTCTGTGAGTTCCAGGCTAGCTGGGGCTACACAGTGAGGTGAGATCCTATCTCAAAAAAATAAAAAATTTGCTCATCAAATAATTGTAAGCATGGTTTAAGATGGGAAAACTTTGGAACGGAGAGGTGAAGTTTCTTGCAGCTGACAAGCAAATTGGCCTCATGTGATTTTTAAAATTTGTAAAACACACCTAAAATCCATGTAAAAAGCTATCTACCTACCTATGTACACACGTATATATGTATTTGTATGCTTCCATTTCTGTGTCTGTGTGTCTGTGTGTCTGTGTGTATGTGTGTGTGTGTGTGTTTCACTAGCCTGGGGCTCATTTATTTGTCTAGGCTTACTAGCAGTGAGCCTCAGGGATCAACCCAGTTAGTGCTGCAGTTGTAAGCAACTCTTCCCTATATATCCCCAGATTCTTACTTTACTTGGGTCTGGGGATCAAACTCGGGTCCTCATGCTTCTGAGGTAAGCATTTTGTGGACCGAGCTATCCCCAGCCCTCTGTCTGGATATTCTTAGGTAGTATGGTAACTTGTTGTGTGTCAGGGGAGGGACTGGGAAGAGAACATGGTCTCATAGCCTAGTCTGGCCTTACTCCCTACAACATAGTTTGAATTCATGACCCACCAGCTTCCATCTCCCAAGTGCACCACCACACCTGGTTTATGTGATGCTGGGCATCAAACCCAAGGTTTTCCATATTCCACCTGCCAATTTTAGCAACTTCCCAAGCAAGACCCATGGCCTTTCTTTTTTTTTTTTTTTTTTTAACTCCTTCCTAGTTCTTGGACTAAGGCTTGCCTTAGCTCATTTCATTTATTGTACAGATACTTTCTTATGGAGAATAACTTGTTCTCTGAAGGTGAACTGAGTTGGCACTGAAGGATTTTCAGCTGGGCATTGGGTAACTACCATGGTAAAGCCTTTCCTACAGATTTCCACATTTGCAGTTCTTACGCATTCTCTAGTGTGAAGATGCTGAAACATTGTGCATAGTTACTGGGGATACCTTGCAAACCCAGTTGGCACTGGAGTAAAGTACCTCCCTCCAGTGGAGTGTGCCCACCACTGCTGTCAACAGTAAATGCTGTGGGCAGTGTTAAGGGCATCATCTGCCTATGCCTACTATTCCATTAAGATCCTTTGACCGTAAACATCTCTGTGTTCTGTCTGGGTTTGCTTTCTCTGTGTAGTTTAGGATATTCAGAATGATTGTTTTCTTTAAATCTGGCTTGTAAAGTAAATCACCTAGTCTCCGTGCAGAAGAAAGGAAAGGAGGTTTGGAGTTATAATAGAATCTTCTTCATATTTCTTGGTTATCTTTCACGTCCATCCATGAGAAAGTCTGCTTTGTTCTGTTCTTTTGACAGGTCTTGAGGGTACAGCAAGTATCTAGGAGTTAGAAGGCAAAGCTCTAGTTACAGTGTGCTACTTTAGCGTGTGTGCTCTAAACCATCATGATTTAGTGGTGTAAGGGGTGTTTGAGTGAAGAGTAAGGTTCTGTGGGCCAGTCAGGGTTACAGCAGCAGGGCACTGGAAAATTGGTTTAAAAAACTAAATGAAGCCAGAGCAAGCTAGCAGTAGGCCCCAAGTTAATTTCATTGACGAAGTTCCTAAAATATATGTGTATATGTGTGTATACACACACCCTATTTTCTATTTACACTAATAACCCCCCCATTCCTGATTTCTTGTAGCATTAAAAATTCATTTGTAATGAGGTTCCAGTGCTCACGTGTGTGAATACTTTTTCTCCTTTAGATGGCAGATAGCCTAGGGGAGACTTACCAGATCGAAAGATTATGAACCATCTGATAAGAAAGATCGACACTGAACATGGGGACTTGATTTACTCATTGCTGACCTGACCCCTTTTCCTGTGCATGTTCCAGCAGTACTCAGGCCTTGCTTGAATGAATGTTTCTTTCACATTGCTCCCTTCTTGCCCTGAGCCTTTTAGAACTTTCTGGGCACCTCAGCATAATGCCAGGGCATTTGGTTGTTGTGTGGATTGAGTCGACTCACTGGGTATCACTTAGGGCAAGCACTAGCAGATCTCTTGAAATTAGGGAGACATGACCTATGGGCAGTTTGGGTTTTCCCACATAATTTAGATAAAGCAGCAAATGCATCATAACAATACAGTGACCCTTTCATCCTGTGGTCACTCAGTCCTTGTTCCTGTAGTCACTGCCCTGAAAATACTTTCCCAAGGGACGGGAAAGGAGTGAGTTTAAGTCTAGTGTTGAGAACATTGTCAGGTTACTGGTTCCGTCCTGAAGTTGGTGACATTGAGTTGGAGCTGGAGAGATGTATCAGAGGTCGCGAGCACCTGTTGCTCTTACAGAGGACTTGGGATTGGTTCCCAGCACCCACATTGTGCCCACAGTCACCTATAACTCCAGTTACAGGACTGTCTGGCACTCTCTTTATAGACTTCTCTAGGTACCAGGCATACATGTAGTGTGCATACATACATGCAGGCAGAGTATTTGTACACATAAATCTTTTAAAAAGAAGAAGAACCTGGAGCTTGAGAAAGACGGGTCACTTGCTAGTGGGCTGTAATCAGAATCAAATGCCTAGGAGACCATTTTAATACTTGTGAGTAATCAGTTTTTGTGCTGACATCACATGAATGGCAAGCCACAACAAAACCTTCTTTGGCAATGACCTGGCTGGTGGACCTCGCCCGACTCTCGCGCCAGCGAGCGAGCGTGCATGCGTGAGTATGTGTGTGTGTGTGTGTGCACGTGCATGTGTGTAGTCAGTCTGTAGAATGTTACTTGTATGTATGTTTTCAGTATTAGATAACTGAGAATAATCTAACCAGTGTTTAATGTTAGTGGGACTGAGTCTCCCTCTCTCCCCTCAGTGTTGAAACAACTCACGCCCTTTAGGATTGGTAGTGCTTAGATAAGCAGGAGGTTCTCCCCCCCCCCCCCCCCCAGACTGACCTAGCAATCACCGTGGAGCCCTGGTGGCCTCCTTCCCAAAGGTCTCTTGCCCCTGCCCTCCCAGTGCTAAGATGGAAGGCATGCAGTACCCTGTCCTAAGTGAATCTGCCTGTCTCAGTTCTGAAGCCGAGCCTCTCGCTGGTTGGTGTAGAGTGATCTCTGGAGTGGGCCAGTCCTCAAGCAGGAACAACCTAGTGACAGAAACCTGGCTGGTTCTACACCCCGGGCCACACCAAGAGTCACCAGCAACCTTTTCTGGTTGGTATGTTAGGAAACACGGACTTAACCGGTACTTACATGCCTATAAAGGAAGCATTGGGAGATGGGGAAACAGGGGGATCAAGAGTTCAAGGTTGTCCCCGGCCACATAGTTCCAGGCCAACCTAGCAAAACAAAACAAAAAGAAACACTGACTTGTGGTCAGAGTTGAAATGTGACTCATATTGCACAAATGTGGTTCTTCTTCTTCTTCTTCTTCTTTTTTTTTTTGGTGATGGTGGTTTTTGTTTTGTTTTGTTTTTTTTTTTTGTTTTTTTTTGTTTGTTTGTTTTTGTTTTTTTAGCTAGGTAAAGCCTGACTCTATGGATTAAGGATGAACAGGAAAATTAGTGGTGGGTGGTGGGCGGTGGCGGTGGTGAGATCCAAGAACAGAAATGGATGTGTAGTTAGTTATCTCGTGTTTATATATTTGAGGGAATTGGAGGCATCGGGCACCGCCTCCCACCCACACACATACACCTGCCATGTTTGGCAGAGGAAAGTGCTTTATAATTCCACCCTCCTCCGCTGTTGATGTGGAGATGACTTGATGTACCCCTTCAGTACCTTTCCCACCTTTGAGCATGTAGCGACGTGACAGTGATAAAAGAATTAATCTGGGAATACAGAACAGTTCTGCTGCGTTTTCACTTGATAATCAGGAGGCTCGCATCACATCAGCAGACGTGACTGTCTAGTCACCATTTTATATGTGCAAATTACTAAGTCTGAGCATCTCCCCACCACCCACCCCCTCCTGTTTTTCAAGACAGGGTTTCTCTGTGTACCCCTGACTGACCTAGAACTCACTCTGTAGTCCAGGCTGACCTTGATTCGAGATCCATCTGCCTCTGCCTCCCGAGTGCTGGGATTAAAGGCCTGTGCCACCACCACCACCACCGCCGCCACCGCCACCGCCACCACCTCCACCACTAAGAGTTGAACATCTTTAAAAAAAAAAAAAAACCACAATTATTATTTACAATTTAATTTGTTTATATCCCTTAAGTACATTTGAATTATCTTTCATGAGTAGAAATATGAGTGATTTTATTATTAACTGTAGATTAGTCTGTCCTTGTTAATGAGAGTACGTAGCCTTGAAATGTTGTATTTTTTAGAGGGTGTTTTCCTGCACACCCCTCCTTCCTGGTGTGGTTATGTCTCTTTCAGTCTTGGCCTCTGCTTGCTTGAGGCGGCGTCTCATGTGTACCAGGCTGGTTTTAAACTAATGGTCACTTGCTATGATGACAGGTGTGTGCCACCATACCTAGCAATCCATGACTTATCATTTTTTTATCCCTAATTTTATTGGAGAGCAGTCTAAAAAATACTAATCTGGGGGTTGGGGATTTAGCTCAGTGGTAGAGCGCTTGCCTAGCAAGCACAAGGCCCTGGGTTCGATCCTCAGCTCCCAGAAAGAAAAAAAAATACTAATCTGTGTGCCTGCTTGTCACATGTAGGGATTTGTCATTGGTGGTGTGATTACTGATGCTGTGTGATTGTGACTGAGAAATCAGACCGTTCATCTGTTTGCCATGACATCTCCAGAACTGTTGACAAGCAAACACTTATGCCATCTAGGTGCATGTGCTTTTCTTCTTTGGTTTTTCGAAAAAGGGTTTTTCAGTGTAGCACTGGCTGCCCCGGAGCTCTGTGTAGACCAGGCTGGCCTCAAACTTGGAAATCGCCCTGGCTCTGCCTCCCGAGTGCTGGCATGAAAGGTATGCGCCACCAGCACCCAAATTGGATGTTTTTCAGAAGGCTCATGAATCAGCCCAGAGATTCTATGCCCTCTTTGCCTCCTACTGTGTGAAACACTGCAAAAAAGAACCTTTTTGGTAACACTTCCTTAGAGAGAGCCTTTTCTTTGCATTTGGCTTCTAAAAGAGTAGTTTCTACAGAGGGATGATGCATTCACACAACACAAGTTTCTTTTAATTGGAGTCTATTTGTAGGTATAAAAAAAATGAAATATAGGCCAATGAATAGGCTCTAAGTGAAGGGAGGCACATGCTTCCAAGCCTGATGTCCTGAGTTCAATTCCTGGGACCTACGTGGTAGGAGAGAGCTGAGGACTGAACCCAGGGCCTTGCACTTGCTAAGCAAGTAAGTGTTCTACCACTGAGCTAAATCCCCACCCCTGAGAACCAACTCCTAAAAATTACTCTCTGACCTCCACATGTGTCCACACACTCAAGCGAGCACTTGTGCACACACATCTGGCACATCGAATCCCAGTGTGTCGATCGTGCCTGTGATTCCAGTTTGGGAGGTGGGGTAGGAGGGTTGTAAATTTGAGGCCAGCCTGTACTGCATAGCAAGAAAAGGAAAAGAAAAAAAGGTAAACTTAGGGAATGTTAAAGTTTATAGAGGGCTAGATAAGCAAAGATGTGCTACCACGGGTCCTTAGAAAGGGAAAACTGGCCTTTTCCTGTAGTGTGATTTAACACAGTTGAGAACATTTGGATGTCTCAGGCAAATGTTCATCATGACCATTGGTTACAAATGTACACCACCCTAAGCCTGCCCCCAGCCCTCCGAGTCTCCCCATCCTCAAGTGAAGCTTTTTCTTTGTTACAAAAGGGCTCTTTTTCTTTTCAAAGTGTATTGTCAGCCTCCTGGTCCAGGCAAGTCCCAGATTTGCACAATGACTTTTGAAGTTTCTTAAATTAAGTCAGTCACTCAAATGAGGCTGTCTTCCCAATGGGAAAGCAACAGCCCTACTGAAGAGACTACGTGGTTGTTTTCACCCGAAGCCCAGCTGTGGCCTGTGCAGTAGTGCTGGATGGTGGCTAAGCCACGGACCCTATCTGTCCTATCTGTCCCACAGAGTGGTCTGTGCTGTCATTTCTTCTTTCAGCCCTGTTGGGACAAAAATGAAGTAGTCACGCCCATAGGATCCATTGGAGCCCCTGAGGATGGAGCTGTCAACGGCTTCATTCTCTTGGACTTCTCTTTGCCCTTGACTGCGAAATGCCTTTTCCTGCCTTATGAAGGGAAGATGTATATGTTAAAGGCACAGTGCCCGGCACATCTGTGTCCATAAACAGTGCTGGGAAATTAAGGACTGCCCTCCATAAGTTCATGTGGCAGCATTTGTTTGTTATTTGGGGGGAGAGGTAGAGGTGGGGGCGGGTACCAGAGGGACTTGGAGTATTAGGTGTTTATCTTACTGGTTGGTTCCACCATGTGACCAAGCTAAGCTTTCTGTTGCCATAGTGACTGTTGAGTTTATGACAGTAAGCTGTCTGTGGGCGAGGGAATCTTTCTGATTTCCACAGACTTAGGAAGGACACCACACATTCAGTGCATTGCTGTGTGGTGACCCAGGCAGAGTGTGGGGATGAGATGTGTCTTAAATCCTTCTGGTTGCCACAGAAAAGCATGATTGGGATTTAGAAAGCTATTTTCCCCTTGTTAATTATCTGGATTTTCTTTCTTTGGTCCTCCTCCTCCTTTAGTGAGACTGATTAAATTTACCAAATCTGGAGTGACTAGAAAGGATTGTAAACCCATCATAGTCTTGAGTTTAGTAACCTTTAGTTGAATGGCAGTGTATAATGTATATATTCAAGAATTATTTCCCCTCAGCAATTCTTCGTCTGCTCAGTCATGGCAGGAAATATGAGAGACTGAGATAACATGGTAGGCTTCTGAGATGGGGTGAGCGCTCCTAGACTCTAGGAAATGCCAGTTTTTTTTGTCTGTGTTGACAGGAGATGCCAACCTTTTAGTTGCCTTCATTTTGAAGAAGAGTTGGTTTAGAGCCTTTGTGTTTATAGATGATTTGCAACGTTAGCCATACCAAGAGTTGGCTTCTCCTCTCCATATGTAGCAGTTTCTTACTGGAACAGTAAAACAAAGCTCTTTCACATCTCAGTCTAGAATATTTACCTAAGACTTCCTCCATTAACATGACAGTTTACATTAATGTAAATATTGACCTCTTCTAATTTTTTAAGGCGAACTAGATAATAAATCTAGGCAGTTATCAGCAACAACAACAACAAATCCCTGAAGTGTTTAATCCAGGCGTAATGTAGGATGTGCCTGTAATCCCGACACTTTAGAGGTAGATGCACTAGGATCATTCAGGGTCATCCCTGGCTGTATAGCAAGTTTGAAGCCAGCGTGGGCTACATGAAACCATGTCTAAACAACAACAACCCTGCAGATACCTTCACATATAATGCATGCTATTGGAATATTATTATCATAGAAAGAGAAGACACAAAAGCTGTTGTAAGCCACAGCTGCTTCATAGACTTGGGCATCTGTAGCCTAAAAGATCTTTGCTCTCTCTAAATTCTGAAATCGAAGTCTATCTTTTCCTTGCACACATTTCACATTTTTCTATTCACTTCCGTGTGTGCGAGTACATGGATTTGCCAGTCAGCGGACACCACAGGAGAGGTGGTTCTTTCCAGAACATCGGTGGTTAGGCTTGGTGCCAAGTGCCTTTGCCTTCTGAGCCATCTCCACACCCTGTTTTCGCACATATTTTTAAATTGGTGGTATAATATACTATTATGTTATAGATGAATCACAACTATATTAAGTTGTCTTTTGTTCACAGTCCCTAGGTGTCTAGTGAATTCTCTTGGTAAATTGCCTAGCAAGTCTGTAAAACCTTTTTTTAGTACAGTAGTAGAAATGTTAGTTAATTGCTTGGGTGAACCCCTTAAACATAACCGATATATGTCACAGCATGCTGTACTGCTGGACAAGTGATAGAACTGTAAAAGAGTCTGCAAATCCTGTCGTTCTTGTGCAGATCTTCAATCCAGTCCATGCTCAGCATGGAGTTAGGGATGTGGTAGGCACTTGGAAGAAAGGGCTCATTCTGTAGTCCAGCTTGTCCTGGTCAGATCGGCCCAGATGGTGTTCAGTTTCTGCTCTCTGGGAAGGCAGGTGGGCATAGTGGATAGTAGAGTTCCCTCGTGTGCTTGTTAGTAATTTCACCTTTTCCTCGGGAACTTTCTCTGTGACAAAGATGAAGGAAGACATGAGGACCACATAAGGAGTTTGGTCAACAAACTTGACCTGATGGACTGTTTTAGACTACTCCGTCCAACAGCAGCAAAGCACACATTGTTTAAAGAACTCAGAGAACATTTGCAGTGCTCTGAGCCATAAAACAAGGAATGGAAGGAGAGTTTGTTTTTAAGTCAAACCTTATCTTACTGTTTGTATCAACGAGCTCATGGATTGGTGCATCCATATAACAGAATACTAATCAGTAATAAAAAGGAATGGACTTTGGATAGACGCAACAATATGGATGAGATTAACTTTATGTTAATATGAATGAATGGAGACAAACTCAGCGCTTTTATTCTGTGGTTCCGTTTTGACTTCGGGATAAATATTAATACATACTAATCATCAGTGGTAGCAGGTGAGTGATGCCCGGGGATGGTGGGGCAGGGCTAGAAGGAAGGATTAAAGGAATAAGTGGAGTCAGGAATGGAGGTGGCACAGACCCCTGGGATCCTGGTCAGTACTCAGAATGCTCAGGAAGAAGGATTATGAGTTCAAGGTCTACCTGGTCTGTGTGGGGAGCTCCTGTTTCTAAAAGGGTGAGTGGTATGGGAGGCACGAGGAAACCTTCAAAGGTGATGGATTGTCTCAGTTGTGATGGTTTCACTGTGTGTGTGTGTGTGTGTGTGTGTGTGTGTGTGTGTGTGTGTGTGTGTGACAGAGAGAGACAGAGAGAGACAGAGAGAGAACACAAACCTAACAAATTCTACATTTTCAGGACATATAGCATTTCAAGAAACCAGTCAGAATTCTGAGGTTGCTGTATAACAGCAGCATGTGTGAACATGCAAACAGCCTGACATTGTACTGTGCTGGACCAATATGAAAGCCTTATGGATTTGTGATTCTGTCCATAACATGGGAAGTGTTGGAAATCTTGCATATATCCTCCCTCTTTCTCATGCATGTATGGTTACTGTTGGACACAATGTCTAATAAGGAGTACAGTCATGTTGTCCCAGTCTGAAGAGAGAAAAGCAAGGACTGTAAGCCAGGCAGTGCCCGTTCTGTGGCCGTTCCTGGCATCTCAAAGTCGGGCAGTACCCATTCTGTGGCCACTCCTGGCCTCTGAATTCCAGGTCAGATTCCCAAGCCAGGAGGTCTTACATGTGCCCTGTGGTTTGACCCTGAGTTCCTTGTGTAATCTGGCCACTCTGCCCCCAGAATGTCCTGGGCAGCCCTGCACTTTCGTACCCTCATTTCACCCTGCTCTGTGGTAAAGTCCTACCGATTCTTTGAGGCTCCAGTTCAGATGCTAACTTGCTTTCTCTGATTTTCAGCCTGAAGCATGTTGTCAGTGTCGTATACGGTAGTAGACACCAGACACAGTTTGTGCTCAGTGTCTCCCACTTTGTGTGTTTAGACACACGTCCTGAATGACTTGTCATTGGCACCTAGCGGGTACCTAGAAGGTCTGTGTGTTGGTTGTGTCTTAGAACACAGAAGAAACAGCAGTCAATGAGAGGAGCTCCTGGGTAGGGTGCCTGAGGAAATCTCAACACCTCATGCTTATTAAAATAATGGTAATCAACACCATCAAGGGACAGACACAGTGACAAGGGACCAAAGCAAGAGAAATGAAAAATTCACTTTTTTCTTTCCAAGTCTGTCACATTGCTATGGTTAGAGTAGCAATGTAGAAAATTTACTGTCCTCCTGACATAGGGGTGGCTCAATTCACCGTGTCACAGGGCTTTGTTAGAGGAGTCATGGACCCGTTGATATCTTAAATCTTAAACGGGTCCATGACCAAGTAGCCTCTGAGTTTTCCACACTCTTGCTCACCTGTCGCATTATTTTCTAGGTCCGGACACTATTTGTCAGTGGTCTGCCTCTGGACATCAAACCCCGGGAGCTCTACCTGCTCTTCAGACCATTCAAGGTACTTTATGAATGTTTTGTCGTAGCCTTTAGAGGGGGGAGAATGTGGAGGAAGTGCCCTGTAATAGTTTTTTCTTTTAAAGATGCTAATAAGCAAAAGTAAGTTAACATCAGAGTTCTGGCATACAGTCTCACTGGGACAATAGTCTTAACATTGCCCTTTGGTCTCTGACAGTGAATTCAGAGCAGTCTCTTCTCTCACTATTGTGGAAAGGCAACTGGCCCCAAGCACTCTCTATTCCATGTAGGTCAGCTTTAGTAACCTTCAGTTAGAGGCACGCCCCTAAGTGCAGAGCATATGCGATCCAGACAGGGTCAGGAAGTATACTGTGTGTTTGGTAGAACACTTAGCTAATGTGTATAAGACCCTGTGTTTGATTTTTTTTTTTCCCAGCATCACACCTTTCTCCAAAAAGGTGCAAACAACTTACTACATGTTTATAGTTGAAATGCAGCAGTAGGATTTGAGCTCTGTTGGTTGGTGCCCTTTATTGGCTGGCATAGCACTTTAGGCAGGTCTGTATGGACTTGAACAAGCTTTCTTTGGGATTAAGAACCTTGTGCTTCTTTTACACCCAAAGTCATAAATGTTCAACCGAACAAAATGTTACAAGCTAACTTTGTATGAACGGAAGGGAAATTGGTGTTTAATGAACTGCCGAATGGAGTTTCCCGTTGTTCCTATGGAAATTTGATCATTTTAGAGATACTGAATGTTGCTGGATTGAAACTTTTAACAGTTGAGCTTAACCTTAACCATAAAATTGGCCAAAAACCGAAATAACTATACTGTCAAGAAGAAACTTTGAAGGTTGGCCTTTGGGAGCTATAATGTGGCCTGGAAGGCATCATGAATTCGGGACCTGTGAGTTAAGGGGGGTTTTGTTAGCAGTAGGAAGATCACCAAAGCCTGGTGGGGACACTTAAGGGGGTTTCTGATTCAAGATGAACCTGATTGGAGGACAATTGAGAGACAGGCTTCATCTTGGTAGGGATGTGGCAACAAAAAACAAGGGTTGGGAAGGAGAGAGGTTCAGGAAACAGCTGGTTACAACCCACAAAGGTGAGAGTGCAGTTGATGTGCCCAGAAGGCTCGCGCGCGCGCGCGCTCTCTCTCTCTCTCTCTCTCTCTCTCTCTCTCTCTCTCTCTCTCTCTCTCTCTCTCTCTCTGTGTGTGTGTGTGTGTGTGTGTGTGTGTGTGTGTGTGTGTGTGTGTGTGTGTGTAAAGAGCTGTTCCCATAATGCATCAGTAGCGGTGACTGCAGAGAGAAACCATTTGATTCCTGTTTGTGACTTGAACATGGTATGACCCTGTGAGTGCTGCTTTACCTGAGTGAAATACCATTTGTCCTTTGCATCTGAGGCCTGCAAGGTTTTAAATCTCTGGGATCTCTAAGAGAAGGTGCCCTTTGTAGAGTAGGAAGAGGAGTCCTGAGGTACTGAAGGCCTTGGATGGAAATGTTCACAGTAGCTAGTTGGTAACTCAGTTTTCTGCTGGGAAGAGGCGAGGATGAGCCAGTCCCAGCACCCTGCCCAGAAACCGCAACACCGAAGTCAGGACCATGGACCATCCCTAGCAACCCTCTTAATTTCAGCCCAGGGCAGCTGACTCTGGTCTGTCTCTACACCGATATTTTTAGCGGTTGCCCATGTCATTTGGTGTATTTCGCCCTGAATCACTTGTCAGGGCATGCTACCAGCTATGGATATTTCTAGAAATAAGCACAAGAGAAATAAGCTAGAGAAAGACAGGGATGCCTTCAATGCCTGAGGCTGAGCTGGAATCGTAACACAGGGGAGTGCTTCCTGTTCTCACCAGACTCCACGTGGAAATGGGCTGTTTCAGGAAGCAAGCAGAGCTCAGGAATGCTGTGTCTCCTGCTCAGCCCTTCCTGGTAGTTTTCGTATGGTTATCTGTTTTGTATTGTTTGGCAATATTGGGGCCTAAAACCAAGGTTTTTATGTTTTATGTATGCTGGGCAAGGACTCGACACTGAGCTACATGTAGCTACAGCTCCGCACCCTGTGCATCTTCTCTCTGTAACGTGTGTCCCCAGCTAACTTTGAAGGCATTGAGAAGTGCAACATAGTTGATAGTCCCAGTCTCAAGTGACTCACCTTCTTGATAAAGATGGAATTGTTGTGCTTTCTTTCTTCCTTCCTTCTAAACTTGCTCTTTATTTTTCAGGGCTATGAGGGGTCTCTTATAAAGCTCACATCTAAACAGGTAAGAATTTAGAACTTCTGAAAACCATCACCTTTTGCTAATGAAGCCCAATACATATTCTTTTGTTTCAACTAGGACTTGACCTATGTGTTATCAGAATTAAAGGTGAAGTTGATCGGGAATTAGTATAGGAAAATGGTATCTAATTCCATAGTTTGTAGATCGGAAGTTTTTCAGATTCAGAAGGTACATAGTGCCTCCAGCAGAGCTATACTGAAAGTAGTTTGTTTCTTCAATAAACAAACTATATGATCCAGAGTCTTAACTTTTTGAGGTTGATTATTCTGTCTCTTCATTCAATGCCCATAGAGGACAGAAGAGGGCATCAGTCCCCTGTAACTGAGCCATCATGTTAGTGCTGGGAACTGAACCAAAAACCCAGGTCCTCAGGAAGAGCAGTCAGCGCTCCTAACCACTGAGCCATCTCTCCAGCTCTACTCTAAATTATAGAGTAGTTCTCTTCACGGAATGTTTGTAGTTTATAGAAATAGTATATGATAAGGAATCATACTGTCCATCGAACCCATAAAAGCAGAGCAATCGCAGGTATAGAGTGGAGTGTAGAAAGTACAGGCTAGAGGTGGTAATTGATGGCCGTGGGGATTTAAGAGTTTAGAGAGGTTGGCCTAACATTTCTTACCTTTGAAGTTGAACACTCTCGAATCACTAACCTGTGCTGTGTCAGAAATGAACTAAATTGCAGGCAGCCTACAAAGATCTAAAGGGAGGGACCCGCGTCTTTGAGCAGTGTCCTGCCATGCCTGAGTAAATCCAAGCTGTCTTGAAAGGCCTGGCTTTGGCTGTGATGGAAAGGTTCGTTTGGTAGTTTTGGTTGCACAGTGAGAACATAGGACTTTTTACCATTGTGTCATGATATTCCTTGCACTTACAGTGAACCAAAAGGTGATTCCGTTTCTCTTTGCATTTTAAAAGACGAAGAAGCTGAGGTACAGTGAATTTGATTTAGGAACCTAGCGTCTCTCCAACCCAGATTTCCCTCTGTCCCCTGGTCACTGCCGCTCACCTTCCAACCACCTCTTGATTTTTTTTTCTTTTTTTCTTTTTAAAAAAACCGATTCTCTAAATTCTTGGCTGTGTCCTTGAAGAACTGCCTTCACCATCCCTTTGATTCACGTGAGAAATCTGGTTGAGCCACCAGGTCCTGATTCTTTGGGATTGACTTTCTTATTTCCACCCATTGCCTGTGGTCATTTCTTTGTCTTAGCTCCTTAGTTAGACACCACCCTTGACCTAGAAGACAGGCGTCCCTTGGGTTTTGGTTGCTTTTTTTTTTGACGTTTCTCTCTCTTTCCCTCAGCCTGTAGGTTTTGTCAGTTTCGACAGTCGCTCCGAAGCAGAAGCTGCCAAGAACGCTTTGAACGTAAGTGTGCTTTGCTCCGATTGTAAGTGTGCATTGCTCTGGTTGTGTGCATTTCCTTAGGTCATGGGAAACAGTGAAATCCCAGTAGATCAGAAGTCACATGCTAGTGTAACTGGTGTTGTTAATGTCAAAGCCTGGGCTGCCGCAGCCCTGACAAGCTACCCCAGCCTCTTGTCCCCCGCATGCCATTAAAGAGATAATAATAGTGACCAGAGTCTTAGCCATTTTTGTGTTGTTGTGGCGAGACACCATGACCGTGACCACAGCAATTCTTAGAAGACATTTAGTGGGGGGCTTGCTTACAGCTTCAGCGTCTCCTTGTCACCTTGTGGGGGAGCATGGTGGCATGCACAGTGCTGGAGCAGTAGCTGAGAGCTGTGTCCCGAAGGGCGGACAGCAGGTAGGGAGAGACTGGGTCCGGCATGGGCCTTTGAAACCTCAGAGCCCATCCCCCAGTGTTCCACTTCCTCCAGAAGGCCTCTCTTAATCCTTCTAATCCTTTAAAGGAGTTCCGCTCCCTGATGACTGAGCACTCAGTCAGTGAGCCAATGGGGGCCATTCCCTCACATTCTGCTCCCTGGCCCCGCCCCTAGGCTTTTAGCCATATCATAGTGCAAAAATGCATCTAGTCCAACGTGGGAAGTCCCCTTAGTCTGTTGCAGTCTCAGCACTGTCTAAAAGTTCAAAGTCCCTAAGACTCAAGGCAATCTCTTAACTGCAACCCCATGTAAAATCAAAATCAAAAAGCATCTCTCATACTTGTAACACAGTGGCATAGAATATACGTTACCGTTCCAAAAGGGAGGAAAGGGAGCAGAGCAAGACATACAGCCAGCCAGAGAAACCCCAAATTCCAAGTCTCCATGTCTGACGTCAAAGCACGCTTCAGATTTCCAACTCCTTTCAGCTTTGTGGACTTGCAACACACTTAACTCTCCTGAGCTGATTCCCCATCCAGTCTGCGGCTATCCCACAACTCTGGCATGTCCAACATCTTGGGGTCTCCCATACCATCCAGGCTTCACCTTCACAGCATCACACAATGACCTCTCTGGGTCTCCATGCAGGGACATCCCTGACACTGCCTAGTCTCAGGGCTTTCCTTAGCCTTGGACAGAAATTCCACAACCCCTTTCTCGTACCCTTGGTTCTAAAGCCAGAACCACATGGCCGAAGCTGCCAAGTTCTGCTGCTTGTTGGGGCTGGTTCCTCTTTCAGTTTTACGTGCATCAGCCTTCTGTTGTTGATGCTTTCCTTCACGGCTTAAGGTTTTCTTTAATTCCTTCTCATAAATTTGGAACTTAGCTGGGTTGGGGTATTGCCCTGAGGTCACCATTCCGTTTATCCTATTTAGCATCAGGCTTTTCTTTAAACTTTTTATCTCCCTGAGCACTGGACTCCATTACACTTCCTGGTGCTCCTTTTCTCCTCAAACTGCACATTTTGTACTTCTCTTTGTCCAGCTTGTTCCTTTTCATTATAGGTCTGCATACGCGTGATTACTAATAACCACGTAACACAATCAATACGGCCCTCTTCAAATCTCCTGCCAATGCATCAATCCCACACTTTTCAATTTAGCTGCAGGCAGATTTTTAGTTTAAAAAAAAAAAAAAGTTGCCACATTTTTTCCCAAAATACCGTAAGAATGGTCTCTGGGGTGCTTGCTAATACTCTTCTCCGGAACCTCTTGAGATGGGCCCCCACAGTTCCCTCACACTATCTTTTATACTCCTAGTAGGATGGCCCGTAAAGCCCCACTTAAAGCATTCAACTGTTTAGTCTAAAGTCTTCCATAGTCTTCTAACAATTAGCGTGGTGAGGCCTGTCACAGTAATACCCGACTCCTGGTACCAGTTTCTTTCTTAGTCATTGTTCCATTGTTTGAAAAGACACCGTGACCATGGCAGCTCTTATTTATAAGAAAGCATTTAATTGGGGGGCTTGCTTTCAGTTTCAGGGTTTAGTCCATTATCTTATAGTGAGAAGCATCACTGCAGGCAGGCGTGGTGCTGGAAAAGTAGCTGAGAGGTCTACTTCTGGATCCACAGACCGCCATCAGAGAGAGCCTAGGTCTGGCATGCATGTGCTTTTGAAACCTCAAAGTCCACCCCCAGTGGCACACTTCCTCCAAGTCCACACATCCCAGTCCTTTCCAATAGTGCCACTCCCTCAGCATTTAAATATATGAACCTATGGAGACTATTCTTATTCAAACCACTGCAGGAAGCAAGGAGGTTCATTTAGTGTAGCCATACCAGGAAATGGGACAGATAAGGAGGCCTAACAATCCCCCCCCCCCCCCAACTCCCATCTTTGGACTTCTGGTGTGAGGTTTAGTTTTAGGGAGCAGCCCAGAGGTGTACACAGCTCAGAAGTCCCTCTCCAGTTGGGGCCCGCCCAACTTCAGTGCCTCATCATCTTGGCTCCTGGTTGGCGTTGCCGGCTGTCAGCGCTCTGTGCAGTCCCTTTGGGGATTCAGTCTCCCTTTGCTGGCACAAGGAACTCAGCCTTTGCTTTCCCAGTATGAGACTGGAGGGAAATCCCACTTCCTTGGGGCCTTTGTTTCAACAGTCTGATAGCTAAGGGCCGAGGTACAGTGCCTGTCTCTCTGTAGAATGTCCTTGTTGCTGGGCTGTAGCCCTGTTATTTGCCTAGAGTGTAGGAAGCCCTGGCATTGATCTCCATTGTGACATAAAACCTCAGTGTGAGCCAGGTAGGGGTGGGGGTGGTGCATGCTTTTAACCCCAGCACTTGGGAGGCAGAGGCAAGGGGATCTCTGTGAGTTCAAGGCCACCCTGGTCTACAGGACAGACAGTTCCGGGACAGCCAGGACTGTTACAGAGAGAAACCCTATCTTGAACACTCCCCTCCCAACAAAAACAAAAACACCTCAGTATGGTGATGCATGCCTGTGATCCAGGAATTTAAGGGTTGAGAGACAAGAGGATGGCTTTTGCTTTATAGGATATCCTGTCTCCAACCCCACCCACCCAAAACTTAATGGATATAGCTTAATGGTCAAACACTTGCCCAGCATGTGAAGACCCCGGCTCCAGTCCTCCGAACTACAAAAGAAAGAAAAAGAATATTTTCACTCCTGCCAGGATGGTTACAGAGGAACTGTGAGTGTCCAGGTCCAAGAGAGAGGGACTCATCAGTTCAGTTAGGCCTCTGAGCTCTCTCCCTAGATTAAAACCAGAGTGTTAAGTAAATGCTTGACGTCATCTGGTTTGGGCCCCATTGTAACTTGGGTCTGTCACATCTGTGGTGGCACACAGCTGTGTCTGTCTTCAGCATAGGAGCTGATACAGAGCATATAGCCTGGCCACCATTGTACTCTAAACAGATAAGCCAAGAACAGATCAAAACCTTAGCTTTTCGTACTTCATCTTATTTACCTTTTTACATCATAATTTTTATTATGACTGATTAAAATTTACATATACAGCTTTCCCAGAAGACATTCTGCGTTATTAAGTTGTATTAAAGTGTAGTCCGCCATAAAAAGTAAATAACTAAACAAACAAATACAGATTTTTAAAAAGTCTAGTGCTGGCTAGTGGCGGACACTTTAAACCCAGCACTTGGGAGGCAGAGGCAGGTGAATCTCTGAGAGAATCTCAAGGCCAGCCCGGTCCACAAAGCGAGTTTCAGAACAGTCCGGACACAGAGAAATCCTGTCTGGGGGGAAGAAATGCAATCATTTGTAATGGTCCTTTGGTTGGTAGGCGCTTGCCTACCATAGATGTTTCAGCTTGTACCACCGTTCTTCTAGTAAGACAGCGGAAGGCGGACGGAGCCGAGGATGGCCCTGAGGAGTTTCAGTAAAGAGTGGCCGAGGTGTGCCCCAGGCAGCAGAGTGAGTGGTGGTTAGTGCAGCTCAGCCAAATCGGGTTTTTCTCAACAGGCAGGTGGCTGCTTGACCGCCACGGGCGACACAGCATATGGGCTTCTGGAACTTGACCAGCCGCTCCGTAGTAGAGTTTAAGTAAATTTGTTGTTGGTTGGGTGTGGTGGCACACACCTTTAATCCCAGGCACTCAGGAGGCAGAGGCAGGTGGATCTCTGAGTTCGAGGACTGCCTAGACTGCATAGAGGGATGCTGTCTCAAAAAGCAACAAGAAAGGAAGAAAAGAACCTAATGAACGTTTACTCTTGCATAATGGTGGCACAGTCCTCAAAGGGTTTAGAATTTGAATTGTGTATGTCCTGTATTGTACAGCACCTAAGGGCATCTCCCTGAGGTTGTAGAATCTCTCCTTTGTTGAGTTCATGATCTCTGCTCAGCAGTACTGCCTTCTACAGAACAACGTGTAAACCAGTTATTTACTGAGCATCAGCTTTACCCGGTGAAGCACAGTATATTGTAGGATATTGTGATGTTACCATTTATTGTATGGAGCTCAGTGACAGAGGGGTGTCTAGCATGTAGAAGGCCCTGACTCAGCTGCCTGCTCTACAAAAAATATTTTAGAATTTTGCATTGTATGTTGATGTAAGCAAAATACTCTCAATATCACCAAACTTTAGACAACAATTACCAGTTCCGTTTAGGCTGTGTTTCTTTTATCCTAACCATGCAGACATATTTGATCTTGGGAGGAATGGCCAGTGCAGCTCTTGGTTGCTTCGCCTTATTTCTGGTGCCCCCGACTCCCTGTCCTGAGAACAAATAGGCTTTTGCAGAGACACTGTCAGTAAGCAGGCAGCATTTCCCATTCCCTGGGGGTATGGTGGTGGTGTCAATCTTGGCTTTTAACACATAAGCGAAGCTACTGTTTTAATCACAGTAACAGTCAAGCTGTGATCATCCCTTGCCGTACAGAGCAGAGCCCAGCAAACATCATTTCAGTTTCTGCTGGTGCTCAGGAGTGTTCTCTTTGCCCCCTGCCAACTAGCTCCAGGGCTCTGAGCTTTCGAGTTTAGTGATAGTTTATTAATCAACTTGTGCCCGGCTCTCCTTTCTCCTCTTGGGCAGCAAGCCTTGTAGCAGTATCCTGTCCCCTGGTCGTACTCATTCGTGTGGACGAATGATTCAGTAAGGCTAGTGTGGAGATGGAGCTTGGAGGGCTCCGAGTCGGACCCCCCTCTTAGTCCTTCTCTTCCCTCCTGGCGCGTTGCTACGCTCTCGGGTGCCAGCTGTAGACTGTTACTTCTCATTGTCCGGGACCGACAGCCATGATAAAGTTGGTGTATGGCGGTGGAGTGTGGCTACCCCTCTCCGTAGAGAACATGGACCCATTCATGGCAATGCACTTAAACAGAAAGCTTCTGGTTCTCGCTCTGGACGCTGACCTCTTGGTCCTTTTCAGGGTCATCTTTTGTAATTGATGAGTTAACAACATGTGCTGCTCACAGCTATTGCAAAACGTTCCTTGGGTCATTTGGTGAGGCTCTTTTCAAAGTGTTCCCTCAGATCCTTGGAGAATAGTTCCGTGGGGTAATATTTGGTTTGGTTCCACTGTTGAGAAATGTAAACCTTGATCCAGAAAGAGCCTCGTATAGACTAGTTGACCGGCGGACAGCACTTCCGAATCCACAGCTTTCCTTGGTACTTTGTCTTGGTGACTGCCTAACTCAGTAATTAGTGTCAGCCCTCCCAGGCAAACGGTGGTTAAAGCCATTGGCTTCTCTGCCATATCCAGCCTGAGCCTCAGTCAGTCTGTCTTTCTGGACAGTGCCCCCGGGTTAGGGTAGCTTGAACTGTGATCCCAGGCTGTTCACAATCCCCCCAGAGTAAAGGAGTACATTTTGCTTTTGTAGGAAAAGCTCCCATATTAGGCTGTGAACAACACAAACTCAGATTTCCTTTTTGGTTGCTTATGGTTCCATCAGTCACATGATTAGGAATCTCTTCCACCTTTGAACGTGACAGCAAAATGTCTAGCCTACTTTTCCTTTTTATACATTTGTCAATTTTGGATAATTAGTCCTTTCCATGAAAATGGACAAGAAAGCTCATTAGAACCCAGTCACTTGTAGGATCTGTGTGTGCTTCTAGAAGGTACATAAAGTGATAATTGCGAGGTTAGCCCGATTGAGTGAAAATTCCAGCTCGTGGAATTTGTAGCAGAAGCACACAGGCCTCAGGGTGAAGCCCCTGAGCAGTGTGGGATGCTACCTCTGGGTCTTCTGAGTAACCGCGCACCTCACTGTCGCCATCACTGCCTAATAGGATCCTTGTTTTAATAACTAATGCTGGCAATTAGTGCGTCAGACAACGGGTAAGTAGGACCCTCGCCTCGGTTCCATGGGGGCATCGGAAATGAGTGGCTCATGAAGAATTGCGACGTACATGCTGTCATTTGGGTGTCTCCCCCCCTTTGTCTAAAACTGGAGAGGTCTGACAGAATCAAGTTTATGATGTATTCCTCCACCTTGCCTTTGCTAGTCACATTCAGTTAAGCTAGTGAGTTAGGAGTCTGTGTACTCCCAGAGTCTGCACACTGATCTCCGTGATCTCTGATTGACGATATGTTTTATCTTCATTGAGCTAGTGTGGTCTGTTGTATAGTCTCAGAATGTACTCATCGATCTACATGGACTCTACTTAACAAGTTTTTTTGCTTTAAAATAACTATTGGTATAATTGACGCAGCATACATGTCAGTGGTTTTGGTTACATTTTCATAAAGTGTTTTGAAATGGTAACACAAGCCCTTGCCATTTGAACAGCCTTTAAGCATATAATTCACTGGGTTGTGCAATTTTTCACTATTTCCTAAACCATTTCGTTACCTCAGTCAAAAAGACAGTCTGTCTTGCCCCCGTCCCTGCTCACCTCTCATCTGCTTTTCTGGATGCCTAAAGTTACAAACTCTAAATATTGACATATTTCTCTTTCTCTTTTTGTTTCTGCCTCTTCCTTCCTTGATGTGATGATATATGAAGTATTCTTCATGTGGAGACTTTTTTTTTTTTTTTTTGGAGCTAAGGATCAAACACAGGGCCTTGCGCTTGCTAGGCAAGCACTCTACCACTGAACTAAATCCCCAACCCCTATGTGGAGACTTTTTAAGAATATAATTTATTTTTTTTTCTTTCTCTGAGTAAGTGCTTAGAAGTACTGGGGCTCAAACTCAGTGGTCCACAATAATTCGCCTGTATTGGCAGCTCTGTACCTTCCTTTAATGACAAAGTCTTCCATTTTATATGGATATGGTTATTTATTCATCTGTTGATGGACACTAGACTTGTTTTTACCTTTTTTTTTTTTTTTTTTTTTCCCTTCACAGGGTTTCTCTGTGTAGCCCTAGCTGTCCCAGAATTCACTCTGTAGACCAGGTTGGCCTAAGAGATCTGGCTGCCTCTGCCTCCAGAGTGCCAGGATTAAAGGTGTGCACTACCACCTTTCGACTGTTGTGTAGTGAATATTGTCAGTGCTTGTCTGTCTGCCCATCTGTCAGTCCGTCTGCCCGCCCACCCATCCATCCATCCATCATCCATTGATCCAAGAAAAGTGCTGCCACACCCTTTGGGCATATGGGTTTCTGTTTTGTGATCTTTGTACATATCTGGGTGTGGAATTTTAGAGTTCTGTGCTTATTAGCTTTTTGAGTAATTGCCAAACTGTCTTCTATAGTGGTTTCTCCATTTTACCTTCTCAATGGAGTTGTGTGAGATTGTCAGTTTCTCTATATCCTCATCAATATTTGTTACTATTTTTTAAAATTCTCAAAATCCTTGAGGTTTATCCTTTTCATCAAGTTTTGTTATTATTTATTCATTCATTCGTTTGTTTGTTTGTTTGTTTGTCCTGAGACAGGGTTTCTCTGTGTAGTTTTGGTGCCTGTCCTCAATCTGTAGACCAGACATCTGCCTGGCTCTGCCTCTCAAGTGCTGGGATTAAAGGCGTGCACCACCACCACCACCACCCGGTTTAATTTTTGTTACATTTCTTGGGCTTTTGTATGGGTGTTCATGTGGAAGCCAGAGGACAGTTTATAGGAGCAGGTTTTATCTTTCCATGGTTGGGACCCAGGAATGAAACTCAGGCCATTAGGCTTGGTGGCAGGTACCCTCCCTTACCCATCTAGACCAGTTATTTGACTGACTTCATTGGTATGTTTCCATTCTTTTTGAATCCTATATAACTTTGAGTGTTTACCTGGGATTAGTACCATTTCTGTGATTCAGATCTGATTGATGGAGCCACGTTACCCTTAAACAGTGTATTTTATCTTTTAATAAGTAACTGAAGGGGAAGACCAACTCGTGAATGAGGAAGTTAAGTGGAATACACACACACACACACACACACACACACACACACACACACACACACACATATGGAAATACGCAATTTAATTATGCCTTGGTTGTTTCATGGAAATTTGATTTAATAATATAAATATATTATAAAAGTTTAAATAATATATGCCAAAATTTTTTTGGGCTTGTTTGTTTGTTTTTTGAAAGAGAGTCTCTATGTAGTCCTGGCTATCCTGGAACTCCCTATGTAGACCAAGCTGGCCTTGAACACACAGAGATCCTCCTGCTTTTGCCTTCCAAGGGATTAAAGATATGAGCCAACATGCTCAGCTAAAACATGTTTTAAAAAAAAAAAAAACCCTGTGTAGTGCCATATGTTGCACCTTCATATCCCCCCCACACACACACACAAAATACTCTTCAAAAATGGTATCATCAAGAAATCTTCATGACTCTGACATTCAAGCAAACATTGGAGTTACCAATTATTTATCTGCAGTGATTCCAGCCTTTTACGTAATTTCCTTTAACTTGAGGCACATCAATCTGTTTGTCCTAGGCCAGGTTCCTCCTCTGTAAAGTGAGGTTGTGCTTGATTCTAAAGTGTTAAGGGGAAATGCTGATCAAAAACATTGCCAGTAAGCATACCATTACCTCTGCCAGGGAATGCTTTCTTAGCCTTAAGATGGAGCCGTGGGCTGTTTGGGTACCATGGGCTCCCCAGGTACTGGAGGACTCCCAGGAGGCGTGAAGAAGGCTTTTGGCTTTGGTCAGGCAGATGCTCCAATGTCTGTCTCCTGTACACAGGCTTCCCTGACAGCTGTGGACGTTAGGACCTTTGATCTTAATATTTATACAGCCTGTGAGCTGGGTCAGTTATTTCCACTAAACAAAACTTCTCACAAATGCAAGCGTCCAGATGGCCTGTCTCAGCCTTCCTTACCCCTGTTCAGCACCATGTCAGTGTGTTTCTTACCATTTTTGAAATTTTCTCCTTTAGTTCCCTTTAGCCTATTGCTCAAGGTAGTTGCAAGGCCTCGGTTAATGAGAGCCCAGCTGGAGCTTTTGGATGGGAAATAAGCAGGACTGCCAGATGAGATCATGAGCCTGACCCAGTGTTTATCTGTTAAATCTGTTTATAACTGCTTGCTCTTGGCTTGCAGAGTTTTAAAACAGCCATTTGACGTCACAGGGTTGGGGGCTGGGCCTATGCTTGCATAGCGCCTCCCGAAGTGGAGCTGTCAGGCCCATTTCTCTCTCTCAACCTTGTGCAATATTCGGGGCTTCACAAACCACCCAAGGGCCATGGGAATGGCTCGCCAGGTACAAGCCTCATGCCCTGAGTTCTGTCCTGGGGTCCTCTGGTCGGAGAGAACTTATTCCAGAATGATGTCCTCTGATGTCCACATTCACTTACGGAATGTGTGTGTGTGTGTGTGTACACATGCGCACAAAATTCTGTCCAATCTAGCCCCTCCTCCCACTTTACCATGAAAAATAAATGACCCCAAATAACTTATAACCCAAGTACAGTTTAAAAACAACAAAACCAAAAGAGCACTAGGCAGCCGGTGCTCGGTGATAGTGGAGTCCTAGGATTTCTTCAGTTCAGCTTTGATGTGCAGTGACGCTGTGTTTTGGGATGGTTATTAAGTCTCTTGGGAGATGTCTCACACTACTTCAAAGTCTCAGTAAAGAGAGCTGGGAATGGTGGTACCTTCATGCAATTCCTTGGGTGAGCAAGCTAGGAAGATGGTTTTGTGATGTAGTGGGCGATGGCATCTCAATCATTAACCGATCAATCAGTGACGATGGTATCTCAATCATTAACCAATCAATCAGTGTTGTGCTGGGAGAAAATTTGCCTTCTTTACCGAAGTATGACATTTGTTCGAATCCTTGTTAGTCTTTGCCTTACAAGAATGTGTGTTACTTCAGTTTCTGGAGCATGGAGTGGGGAACTGGAAATTGCAGATCATAAGGAAGGAGGATAGGATCTTCCTTCGGGGAAACAGGCAGGAAGGGACCACAGGTTCCCACACCACCTGATGATGTTGCCTGTACACAGGCACCTCAAGGTTGTGTAGAAAAAATGATGATCATGTTCCATGTGCCTGTGTGAGCCTCCTGAATTATCATTGTGGTCCTCTTTGGGCATCTACTGTTAACATATTTCAACTACATTAAAAGAAGACACTGTATTTGCTGCTGTCCTTGCTCCACAGTGCCTTAGGTACTTCAGAAGATGCCGAGAATCTAATTTCCCAACATTGCCAATGTGGTTGTGGCACGTGGCGGGTAGAGAGCTAGTGTGTTGTTAGGAACAGCTCTGGAATTTGCGTGTCCGCATTTCTTACCACACAGCTGGGCCCAAAGTCGCTGTACTGCCTCCTCTCCCTTTGGGGTGGTTTTGACTCTAGCCCAGTGGCACTTGTAGTCTTAAACCTACCGTTAGAATGAACTAGAATTTGTTTCTAAATCTTGGGGGAGGGGTAGAGCGAGTCTTGGCCTCTTTAAAAAGGACCGGTGTATTGGGCAGGACATTGCTGAATTGATGGTTTATCGAATGTGATCATTTCTTTATAATCAGGCACAAGCTTTGTGCCTTTCTAAATGTCTTTACAGGCAGTTGAATGAGAACCATAGACTTTACCCATGGCTGTACTGGTTAGTGTTGGGATTGGACCCAGTTTCTGTCATGTGCTGAGCAGTGTTGTATTGCCAAGCTCAAATGGCAACCCTTCCTTCATAAGAGATTTCTCCTTTTTTTCAAGACAAGGTCAGCTAAGATTTCTTGTATGTAAGTAATTAAGGAGAGAGCAAATGTTTCTAGAGTTTGGAATCTAACCTTTAGTAAATGTGAGAATAGAAAGAATATGATATAAAGTTGAATTCTAAGTAGGAGGATAAAATTTCTGGGCTAGCCTTAGCTACATAACAAAAGACCAGCCTCAGCTAGGTAGACCTCATTTAAAAGCCAACTCAGGGTCTGTGGAGATTGAACAAGAGAGCTTGCTCTGCAAGCATGAGGGCCAAAGTACCCAAAGCTGGCCATGATTACAGTTGCTTGTACCCCCGTCCAGCCCAGTGCTCTGTACGGAGGGTGCAGAGACGGCAGGGTCACCGGGACTTGCTGGCCATCAGCCTAGCCCCAGTTTCAGTGAGGGACCTTGATTTTGTCTCAAAAGAGTAAAGTCAGAGCAAAGGAGCAGGCCAACTGACACCCTCCCCTGGTTTCTGCATGCACACGTGAGCATGTGCACACCTACACACATGTGTATGTTACCCCGCACCCCCCCCCCACACACACACAACAAGAGAGAAAAAGCAAACAATAATAAATATTTTAACAAATGTGATGAGGCTTCTTAACGTGAAATCTGGACAAAGTTTATTCTTAAAGTGTTAGCATAAAATCTAAAAACGGCATTAATTTCCACCAAAAGAACATTTCGAAAAGCTAAGGTGATAGATACCCTGAGAAACTGAGACATGACATAAAAGCACCCAGAAGTAATTTTTCCTAGGTTTTACATGGCAAGTTACTGTTAAGGTTGTTTTAAAAGTTCAAAACAAATTTCTCAGAAGAGCAGTTGAGTAGACAATTCTTATATAAACTGGAACCGGTGATTCTTTTTCCCTTGCATTTTTTGAGTCTTTGTACTGATGTTTTCCCTTTATTTACTGCCTATATGACATCAATAAGTAAATGAGTATACAGGAACCTGGAAAGAGTAAGTTTCAAAATGATATTATGAGATAAGAAAGTAAGTTTAGCCAGGTGGTGGTGGCGCATGCCTTTAATCCCAGCACTCGGGAGGCAGAGGCAGGAGGATCTCGGTTGAGTTCGAGGCCAGCCTGGGCTACAGAGTGAGATCCAGGAAAGGTGCAAAGCTACACAGAGAAACCCTGTCTCAAAAAACCAAAAAAAAAAAAAAGAAAGAAAGAAAGTTTAGGTGGGAAAGATACTCCGTTGAAGGAACAAAGTTTAAACGTAGTATTTCTATGCGTATTTAAAAAGTAGGAATAAAATACAAGACCCACACAAAATCCTGCAGCATAATTTCCCCTGGAATTTCAGTGTTCACTCAGGAGACAAATGTCATGATTTTAGATAAATGACCATGCATAGAGCGGGTCACAGATAATTGGATGAACTCAGAATGCTAAGCGAGACCTTGCTGTGGCCTAGGTAACGGCCACAGGAAAGCACCATTTCTTCCCATCCGTTCATGGTGTCCTTTTGCTGTCCAGATGCTGCCTGCAGCTCAGTCTTCCTGCCTCAGCCCCTGAGTGTTAGGATGTCAGGGTGGACCCGACCATGTCTGCCTTCCTCAAGTACCTCAGAATTAACATACCCTAATCCGAACTGAATGAGAGATCGGGGAAGGAAGGACAGTGTTACAGGCCTCTTGCATGGGAAGCACGGACTCTAGCACTGACCCACACTACCAGCCTCAGATCCACCTTCTCGTTAACCACCTTTGAAGAGGTCACAGTTAGCCTTTGCTTTCATCCCGGCTCTAATGTTGTCAGATTCCTTAATTCTTCCCCCACACTGTGTGGTTGACATCTCCCGCCTCAAAGCATAGTCCAATCAAATTCAGTGAATCTTCAACGATTTGGTGTGTGTGTGTGTGTGTGTGTGTTCAGGTGTGTGCATGCAACAGCACATGTGGAGACCAGAAAGGGACATCAGCTCTGTCCTCTGACCGAGCACTCGGCACTCCTGGCCGCTGAGCCTTCTAGCCAGCCCCTCACAGTGAGTGCTGTGTAGGAACTGGCATTCCGTATGGTAGAAACGAGATGATGGATGATGATGACGACCTTCAGAGAGCCCCGGTATTTATTCCTGAAGTGCCCTTTCCTACAGAATGGTTCAAAAATAACTTCTTTGGAATTCCAAGTTCCACTGAGGTCAGAATGTTTGTGAATGTTGTTGACTCACAATTAATCACTAGTCAGTTCATCTGACCTTCCTCGGGTCTCTTTGGGGTCCTTACTAGTCTCCAGGAGGAAATACTGGAAAGCAGACAGTCGTGCTGTAGTCCCCATTCTTCTTCTTGAACACTGTAACCCTGTCTGTGTCCAGCTCCAGTGGTTTCTATTTAGACCTCCCCTTTATTCAGTGCTAGGGAGATTTCTGACTTGGAGTTTACTATATGAAGGGAGGAGCAGCCTCAGCTCTCTGTCTTTGCAAACGCTCTTTCTGTGGAGCCTTGACATGCCTCTTCCGGGTTAGATGCCTTTTGCCCCATTGTTTGCTCCCTGAACAAAACAGGAAGTGCTTTACAGTGCCCTAAAGTTTGGACTCTACTGTTTATATCATTTTTAACCAATTGGATCTGAGCTCCAAATTCTCATTGGAACAAGTGCGTAAGGCTCTATATAGTTTGTGCTAATGGTTTAAAAATAGTTCCAATTTCTGAGTTCCAGGACAGCCACGGATACACAGAGAAACCCTGTCTCAGGGCGGAGTGGGGAGTTTGAAAAAGTATGGCTCAGTGGGAGAATCTAGGCCTCTTTCGTGAGCACAAGGCTCTGGGTTCCAGCCCCAGCATTGAGAAGAAAAGTATTTTGGCTGAGGATGTAGCTCAGCTGGTAGAGTGCTTGCCTGCCTGCTATGATCAAAACTCTGGGTGTCTGGGATTAGGGATTTAGCTCAGTGGTAGAGCACTGGCCTAGCAAGCACAAGGCCCTGAGTTCGGTCCTCAGCTCCGGAAAATAAAAAAATTAAAAAAAAAAAAAGCTCTGGGTGTCTTCTTCAGTTATGTGGTGAGCTTGAGGCAAGCCTGGGGTGCATGAGACCCTCTTTAATCAAAGAAAAGTTGTAAGGTATAATTTACCCACTTTGTTCTGAGTTTTTACTGTATTCCTGAAATTCCCTATGTGTCACCCCTTGAATGAGTACCTTGTCTATACGGGTGTCAGTAAATGACTTTGAGGCTAAGTAAACAAGTTGGTGTAGATGGCATCAGTTTTATCCTTAGTAAAGTAACAGTCATTAATATATATATTAATAGTAAAAGGGTAATGAATAGTAGCAGTAAAAAATGGTAATAAAATAGTATTAATAGTAAAGTAGAAGTCATTTGCATATATACATAATGTGTGTGTATATATATATGTGTATATATATACATATATATATACACACACATATATATATACACACACACTTTTTAGTGTAAAACGAGCCTTTCCCTTCTGAGGACTTTCCACTATCTGATTCTGTAGCATCTAGATAATTGTGAGGATGTCCACACTGAATTCCCTCTCGTGGCTCTTCGTTGATGGTAGGGAACCCTGGGAGTGCACAGTGTGGGAATATGGTAACGTGCCTTGCAGAGGAACTGGACAGCATGAGCAGGCTTATAAAACACACATGAGGCCCACCGTGGCCCATGTCTGACCTTACAATGGGAGCCTTTTAACATGGCCCTGGAACGCTCGGGCAACTGTCTTTTCTCAGTTAGAGAGTTTGTTTATATCGGTGCTATTTTTCCCCTCTCCCCTGTCCCCCCAACCCCCTTCTACCCCAGCCACTAATAAGAGCTCAAAGGAAACGTTCCGGAATGATCCTTAAAGTGTAGAAAGTCAAATGGTCCTCAGATGACCGACGAGCACTTGGGGAAAGTTGGGAGAAAAGCGTGTTTATCTATGAGCCTGCCCAGCTTCCAAAGCTCTATTCTTCGTGAGTTTTAAACAGTAGACATCGGGGCACTCACACTTGGTGTTTATAACTGTAAGACTTCATGTTGTACCATGGTAGGCAGTGCACAAATCCCCACATTTGCCAAGCGCCTTCTTTCATACCTCGGGCCGTTGTCTTACTCCGCTGTTGTAAAGATAATATGCATTACGCGCAAAATCAGACCTCATTTCCATAATCAGAAGACAAAACATTCTTAAAACATGAGCCCCAGCACTGGTGGGGCTTATCTTTCTTATCTTTGCAAAAGTGATTGTGTCTTTAAAACCCCTGTATAGTCGGGTACAAATTGCTTATGGGATGGGTATTCCGAAACAGCCCTTCCCAGAGTGACCTGGGCTTTGAGCTTTCACGGGCCGTCTGACTGAGCGCGTGTGTCCTTGGGAAAACTAGTGGCTTTGCAGCCTGCCATTACTTGGGCAAGAATTTAGGTTTTGGTTGTTTGTTTGTTTGTTTTTGGGTTTTTCAAGACAGGGTTTCTCTGTAACAGCCCTATCTGTTCTGGAACTCGCTTTGTAGACTAGGCTGGCCTCGAACTCAGAGATCCACCTGCCTCTGCTTCCCTAGAGTGCTGGGATTAAAGGTATTTGTCACCACGCCCAGCTTGTTGTTTTGTTTTGTTTGAGGATTTTAATTTTTCAAAAAAAATTTATGTGCATTGGTATTTTGCCATGGGTGTTGGGTCCCCTAGAACTGGAGTTACATACAGTTGTTAGCCACCATGTGGGTGCGTGGAATTGAACCTGGGTCCCTTGGAAGATCAGTCAGTGCTCTTAACCACTGAGCCATCTCTCCAGCACTGAGGTTTTAACTTTTTATGACACTGGGCATGGTGGCACACGTCTTTATTCTTAGCACTTGGGAGGCAGAGGCAGGTAGATCTCTGTGAGTTCAAGGCCAGCCAGGGATAAAAAGAGACACACACACACACACACACACACACACACACACACACACACACGCACACCAGCCAGGGATAAAATGAGTCTGTCTCTCTCCCCCTCTCTCTCTCTCTCTCTCTCTCTCTCTCTCTCTCACTCTCACTCTCACATGCACGCGCGTGTGAGAGAGACAGACAGACAGAAGGAGTAGCACACATGAAGGTCAGAGGACCACTCTAGGAGTCCACACTCTTTCTACCATGTGTATTATAGGCATGAAGCGCGGATCGGCAGAGGTGGACAGGTAGCCTGTACCTGCCGAGCATCTCGTTGACTGTTCAGCCAGTTTTTAAGTTGCAGTGTACAGTGAATTCACACATAGTCCTCTTGGCCTCTAGTCAGCTGCACTATGACCAGAGACATACATTTTCTTGACTGTCGTGGTTCAATAATCCAGACCGGCTAACAAGGGCAGTGATCTAAGCGTGTGTTCATAGGTGAACATACAATGTAGAGACCAGTACATCCCCACACTGGCAGACCTTTGTTTCTGCTCTTGATTTTTTTTTTTAATAACGTATGTATTCTTTCACAATTTTCCGTTCACATATGTTCTTGTGTGTGCGCGCACACTTGGGTTTTACACCATCACCTTCTTCTGATCTCCTTTCCTTCCCACCTTCTTTTTCTCTTGTTGTGTCCCTTGCATTTAGTAAAGGTCACCTGCATTAGCATGGAGGTTGATGAGTTACTTATGGTGTCTATTAGTCTGTATTTTTTTAAAATTTCTGTCTGTCTGTCTGTCTCTGTCTGCCTATGTCATTTGAGTGTGACCAAGGTGCAGGCTGTTTGTAAAGCCACTGGACATTGGTACTGGGAACCAAACTCAGGTCCCCTGGGAGGGCAGAGGTGTTCTCATCCCCAAGCCATCTCTACAGTCCCCTATTTTATATTTCTTTACCCGATTTCTAATCTCAGAAATTTTTACTAAGTCCCACATAGGCCTTGGTTAAGTACAGCAAAGTACTTGGTAGACACGCTTCACTGATTCCTTTCTCCTACCCTCCAAAACAACAACAACAAAAAAACTTGAGTGTTTCAGGTTCTCTGGTGTCCAGTGTCTTTGGCCAACATTAAGCACGTGTAGGTCACACAAGTTTGCTCTATATATCACCCCATCATGGTGGTGGTGATGGTGGTGATGATGATATTGGCTTGTACATTCTGTGCTTGGCTGTACATTCTAGGCTTTGGTTTTCTGTTTTGAAACAGTGTTGCTAATCAACTCCCCGTGTAATTTTGAATGGCCTTGAACTTCAGATCCTTCTGCATCCACTTCGGATGCTAAGAGTACAGTCATCTACCACCACACTCAGCTAGTGGGGTGCTAGTGCTCAAACTTGGGGTGTCCTGTCTGCTCTGTAAGCACTCTGCCATCTGAGCTGCATCCACTGGTCCCGTGGAAGCTCTCCTCTGCTTCCCATTTGTTTGAATGGAAATATTAGGAGTAAACCTGACTTTGTGACGGGGAAAGGACAATGCTTAGATGTGTTTATTGCCCCAACAGTGAGGAAGGCAGAGAAGATAATGAGTGTAGGCTCAGGCCTGCCACAGCCACTTTGGTATTTGTGTGTTGTGATACCCAGGACACATCTGTCCCTTCCAGAGCAGTGGCCCCTGTTTACCTCCGGAGCTCTTGGGAGTGAAAATGTTATTGTCAGAATCCCTGGGTAAAAGTACCATGTGCACTCTGGCCTGTGTTCCTTTTCCTATAATATCTATTTCAAAGCCACGCTGTAAAATTCTGCTTTAATGAGTAGCTGGCTGGGTGTGTTTGGCTTGTAGATAGCCCCTTCCTGTCATTGTCAGGGTACAGATCTTTCAATCATCCTTTTCAGGAGACACTGAGAACATAGAGGCAAAAGTTCAAACCCTCGTGACCTCTTGACTTTTTGGAAAATAAACTGGTTGTGTTGACATGTTAAAGATGGAGTTCATAGTTTCTTTAAAGGCCCTGTCATGGCTTTATAGTCACCCTATACAAAGCAGATTCTCCTCAGGCATGGTTATGTGCACAGGGGTTCCTGGCTAAAAGGAAGTATATGTGTCCTAGTGAAAATCAGTTTAGCTTGTGTGGATAGCCAGGTTGGTGTCTGCCTTAGTCCTGAGCCAGAGGATCCATGTCTGTAAGTTTGCCCAGGCCCCCAGGAGCAGTCAGACTGTCGGCCAGCAGAGGTGAGGCCTTCGAGGTAGAACAGAGTTCAGCCATTCATGGAAGAAGAAAAACCATGTGGACTAAAAGAATTCTCTCAAACTGCACAACATAGATTGGACCACAGCTCAGGTGTCTCACTGCTGACTCCTAACTGGGAATTTTAGCCCAGTATGAATGTCCTCCTTTGCCTCCATAAGTGACCCAAACACCTATCCAAAAAAGGCTGGGGAGGCGGGGGAATGACAGGAAGGAAGGAGGCTTTGAATTTGGAGGACTAGCATGTGCTGGTAAGCACTGGACCTCAGGGGTCTGCATAATATCATCCAGTGTCTAGCCACCCCTAGGGAACACTCAGCAAGCCCGGCAACTGTTCTCAGCTGAGAAGTCCAGAATGCAGAGCCCAGCAGGGAAAGGTAGTGTTTGGTTCCAGGCAACTGTACTTCCCCAAACCTCTCCCCATAAACGGAGTAAAAGCTTGCTTGCAAGGAAGTTCCACAAAGCGGTGACCTCTACCTAAGGTGTTACTTCATAATTGCCTCCGTAATTAGCCACTGCCGGTGATATCCCTGGACCACTGGCTTTCTTAACTACTTCTGGCTAGAAAGTGGAAGGGAATTAATCAAGCAAGACCACCTGGGGCAGTAATGAGGGGTTCCCCACTGCTGTTCAGACACATGCATGCATCCCTAACCTGAGGCATCTGGCTTAGTTGGGGAGGGGGGGTAATGTGGAGGTGGGTTTGAATGCCATTTCATCACATAAATGAGAGAAAGCTGAGGGTGCTTTGCATTTAACAAAGTGGCCTGGTCACTAGGAAATATCGTCCAATTCCCAGACTCGGTTAAGGATGAGATTAGACCCCTGGCACGGTATTGCAGTACCCAGATATTAGTTTGTCAGAGGTAAGAAGTACACATTCTGGAAATAATGGCTAAGCCTCTGGATCCATTCTAGGTTAGCATGGGCTAATACTCCTTCCCATCCGTCACTTTTCAAAGCAATAGAAAGTTTGAGATTTTTAAAGGATCCTCTTAGGTTTTCATCCACTGACTAAATGGTGGGAGGTGGCCCTGAGTTTCATAGCCCCATGACAGCCGAACCCAGCAGCCACACGGCCACATGTCCATAGACAGCCTTGGAAGGGGTCTGTTCATTGAAGTGTAACCACATCTCACTAATGGAGAGGTAGAAATACTGTCACATGGGTCTAACTCAAGCACGGACAGTGAGCCTTAAATTAGATTATTTTGAGCTGAAGCCAGGGCAAGCACGTCTTGAAGGTAGTTGGATTAGGAGGAACAGGGTGTGATTGGTCTGCGCTTGTCTCTCAGCGGGCGCTGGCCCAGCAGCCCTGTATGAACAGTCCCGATGTTTCTGCCAGCAATATCCTTATTTAGGAAAGGTATGAGGTGCAGTCACATCTAATGGATGCTTCCCATTGTTCATTCTCTTCTGGAACCCACATACACCCAGGTTTCAGCACAGTGGAGGAGAATGAACAACCACCTTGATTATTATCTGAACAATGTGGGCTTTATAAAACAAACCTGTCCCGGTCAGGAGAAACAGAAAGTTGAATTCTAGTGGCTTCTAAGCACCTGGGGATATGAGTGGGTTACTCAGTGCAGATGGCTCTTCCTTTCTTCACGTGGCAGAGGATCGTGACCTAACCCTCCAGCTCCTACTGGGGATTGAGCCCAAGGCCCTGTGAATGCTGGTCAGGCACTTCCGAGTTCTACCCCAGGCCCTCGAGGGGTGTATGCTGTTCCAGGTAGACCTGGTTCACCCCTCCCTCCCTCCCCTCACTGAGTGCCGGGTGGTCAGCAGCCCTCAAATACCCTCACAGTTCCAGTTATCCGTACTTGGCTGGGAAGCAAGGCCGATGAACAGCCCTGTCCACAACTGAACACACTAGGTTAGGAAGTCTCCAAAATTCACAGCTCTAAAAGTGTGAATTTCCTGCCTCGTACAGATAACCCTCTACTGAGCACCAGAGAACCCAGCCCTGCTTTCTTAAGGGATCTGCACCATTTCTTAAATTATTGCAGATTTTCGCTGGGACACAATGGTGTTTATTAATTAGACAATTTCTAATTCCTCCTTAGAAATAACAGCGATGCAAGAGAGATTTTTGTGGTGGTGAATTTCTTTACCCTTTATTTCCTGCATTTGCTGAGTCACCCTTTGATTTACGTGGCAGCAGGCTGGTGCTCTCCCTTTAGCTACAGGCTGTTGTCTCTGAATGAATCCTACCCACTCCAGAGTAATTGATGAAGGGGGCGGGGAGGGGGGGTGTCTTTGCCCTGCCTTTCAGTGTTTAAGGCTCAGCCGAATGAAAAGGTTGTTTTCACAGACCTCTAGGGAGAGCTTTGCATAAGGGCTGTCTAGAGTCTGCTTCTAATCCATTTTATGATGCTGGCAGACGTGAAAGCTGATAACACTCAAGAAAACTATAAATCTGTTTCATGTTTCAGCCCCTGCAGGACCTCGGAGCGTCTTTAAAGTGTATATTTACCTGCTGGACTGGGGTGGAAACAGCATGCTCATCAACAACATTAAAAGACAGCTTTTATTTCCAAATTAGCTTTTAATTTCTAAAAGTAAAAGCCATTTAATGTCCTTCTATTCTGTTGAAAGCTTGTCCCCAGGATAGTTCTTTCTCCCTGTGACCAAACAGTAGACTTCCTCTTCTATAAGGTCTCGTGAAATCCAGCAGCATGGAGGAATGCCAATCACAACTCTAACAGTGTATCACTTCACACCCTGTAGGCTGTGAGCATAAGATAGGCAACAGGTAGCGTCTGGCCAAGGAAGGGTGTGGGGAAATCAGGATGCTTGGGCATTGGTGGTGGAATTGGAATGGTCTGATAGCTTTGGAAAGCTAATGTAGAATTACCTCGTGATAAAGTTCCGCGCAGAGAGGTCAAAATACATGTTCATACAGAAGCCTATTCCCAAGTATCTGTAGTGGGCGTATTCATAATACAGTTAAAAAAAAAAAAAGTTGGAACAGGGTAGAGAGATAGCTCAGTGGGTTGAGGTCTCTGTGGCCATGCCTGACAAACCTGAGTTTGAGTCTCAGAAGCCACTGGTGGTAGGACAGAGCTGTTCCCCACAAGTTGTCCTCTGACCTCCATACAGGCACCGAGATGCATGTATGTATGCACATATAAATAAACAGTCCAGTGCCGTTAACTGCCCCCCCAAAGCTGTTAAATAGCATGTGCCTATTCAGTATCCAGACAGTAGACTATTATTATTCAACAATAAGAAATCAGTGAGATAACTGTTGTACTACCTGAAATAACACATAAATAAATAAACAAACCTGGAAAACATTATTCTTGATAATGGGTCCTGTTAGAAAAGACTACAGGCTACATTTTATTTATTTGAATTATCCAAGCCAGACAATAAAATGCATACAGATTGAAAACATCATTATTGGTCCTTGTAGCGGGGAAAGTTGGAAGAGAAAAAGGAGACAGAGAATAATTACTAATGGGTACAGAATTTACTTTTGAAGTGCAGGAAAAGTCTCAGATGCTTTTTTTGCGGTAGAAGAAATCTGTTTTGAAACAGGGTTTCACTGCACAGATTGGGCTGTCCTTGACCTTGAACTCGCCTGGCCTCTCAAGTGCCACCTCATCCAGCCAACAGCAATATTTTGAACATAATATTGTATAATTAAACCCCCTCCAGTCTCTGAATAGTCTGCCCATGGCTTTCCCACATACCGTTAGGATTGGAAAACTTGAAGTGTTTCAGAATGGGTAACAGAAGTCATTCTCTCAACTGTTAGTATCTGGCTCTGCTCAGCCGTAGGGAGAGAAGTGAGTTTCTTATAGAAGCAGGTTGCTGGGAAACCAGTCACTGTTTAGTAAAGACCTGCCAACTGATGATCTCACGGAATTTGAATCTAAAGACCTAGGCAAACCTCCACAGGATCAGGGCAGCTCACCACTGTTTACCCAGCGCTGGGTTAGCGCTTCCTCCCCCGGGGAATGTTTTCTGTTGCTACTGCTTACAGTAACCAACGCTGTTGACTCAACTCAATTGTTCAGTGCTTGTATTTACTGATAATTGGACAGGAAATCACTTTCCTGGCCCTCCCTCCCTGTCTCACTATACTGTTTGATTTCTTAAGCCTTCCAGGAGAGTACTGCCTTTGTAAAGAGAAATAAGACATAAGTTAGTGATAAGACAGGCTCACAGACATTAGCAGGTAGCCCAGGTCGTAAAGATGCTGTTTGTGGGCTGTGGAGCAGCCTTAAGTGTTTCCTGGGGTCTATGCTTAGAAAAACCAGAAGATACTTGCAAAACTCCAGAATATGAGAGATTACAGCCAGAAACTGCAAAGTTGTGCAGCAGACAGGACAATAGACAATCCAGGTTCAGTTATTAGTCTAGAAAGGTCATTAGCTCAGTAGCAAGCCTGCCTTTGACTGGAGGACCTTCTTGGGTTCCTTCTGGGATCTGTGATGGCAGTTCCATTGATATTATCCTAACCTCATAGCAGTCAGATGATTTTTAAAAAGGCTTGCTTTAATTTTAAGTGTGTGCGTGTGTGCATGTGTGTCTCTCTGTATGTGCATGTGAGTAGTACCCACGGAGGCCAGAGGCATTGCATCTCTTGGAGCTGGAATTACAGAGGTGGAGGTGACAAACCCAGGTTCTCTGCAGGAGGGGTACTACCACTCCAGCTGAGCCATCTCTCCAGCCTTGAGTCAGATGGTTCTTGAGGCTAAGGAAGGAAGAGCCAAGCAGATGACTGTAAAAGGAAACGCGTTTCCCCGCATTCTGCTTCTCGCTGTTTGAAAGTAAGATGGGTCAGGTAAACACTGTTGCTTAAGCAAAAGCTGTTTCTTCCCCCCTTCAGCATACACACCTGGCTGGGCTGCTTCTGGAACCCCCAACATTCCTTAAAGCTGAAAAGGATTTCCGCTTGGAGTTGAGAAAAGCTAGACTCGGCCAGGAAAGTCTCAGCAAGCTGTGCCTGGGACATGTCCTCTCCTGTAATTGTCATTTGATGTGTGTGTGTCACAGAGAAACATGGGTCACTAGACATGAGGGAGCGAGTGGGTATGCAGACCAGAAGTGGCCATCACCCTTAAGCAGAAGTGGCTTCGAGTGGACAATGAGAGTGGGAATGATGTGTTGCTCACCAACAGAGGTAGTTCCCTATGGCCGCTCATCTGAGCACGCATTTGAATTGGTGGGTTGGGGTGTGGTGGCACCCCATAATCTATCTAGGCACTTGGGAAGGGGAGGCAAAGAGGACTGGAACGTGGAGACAGCCTGGGGAGCTTAAGACCCTGCCTATCAGTAAACTAATTAGAGTTTGGGGCTGGGGTTAGAGTTTACTAAGGAATAATGGCTTCCTTTTGTGAGTTCTTAAGTCTGGTGGTAAAAGCATTTTAAAACAGACCCAGAAGGAAGCCTGAGGACCATTTTATTAGCTCGACAGGGCAAGCAGGTTGTAATTCCCGGCAGCTGCCAGGAAGAGGAAGGTGGAGAAGAGGAAGAAAGCCCTGAGTTAGAACACAAGAAAGCAGAGGTCTGCCAGCAGCTGTGTGGAGGGGGCAGGGGTCTTCAGAAGAGAGGACATGCAGTGGTTGGGCAGCTTGCTCAGGATTTTGGCTGGTGTCCAAAGGAGATAAAAGGTGGAAAGGGAAAAATTAGTTTTCTTTTTGAGTTAGAATGCAGAACTACAGACTTAGTTAGCAATGAGACTCTGTAAGGGACTGCAGTGAGGGAAGGTCTTCTGGGGTGCATGAGCACATATCTCATTAAAAAGATAACAGTACTTAAGCTATCTTCAGATGCATCAGTTTCCCACAAGACGGTTTCCTGTCACTCAGTTAACAGGCCTCCTTGAGCTAACTCCTAAGGGAAAAACACTTGCGTGCTTTTGTAACTTTACAGTCTTTGGGGCAGTGTAGAATGCCGTGTCTCCACCCAGAGTCGAAGGTTGAACTCGGAGCTCCTTCTGCTGCAGCTGCCTGGTACTGTTCAGGAACAGTGACAAGAAAGGACCTCGGTATGGCAGGCGGCACATGAGCAGTGTCCTTAAAGTATGTATATGCCTGCTTGCTGTCTGAAACAGAACCTCACTTTGGCCCAGGGTGGCCTTGGCCTCCAGGTCCTGGGATCCAGGGCGTGCATCACTGCGTGCTGTGTGCTTTCCTTCATGATACATCACTGACTGAAACAGCTCTGGGAGGAGGGGGTTGCAGGCCATCGCTGAGGGAACCCAGGGCAGGACACAAACAGAAACTATGGGGGAACTCTGCTGGCCCGCCCAGTGCCTAGCTCAGATAAGGGGCTCTGCGCTTTTGTTTTATTGTTTTAATTTTTCTTCCTTTTGTTTTTAAAGATAGGGATTCACTATGTAGTCCTGCTCATCTGGAGCTTATCATGTAAACTTTTTTTTACATGATTGGGCCTCAAAATTAGAGATAGCCTCCTCCTTCTGCCTCCCAAGCACTGATCAAAAGGCATGCACTACCATACATAACCAAATTTGTTTATTTTATGTGTATAAGTATTTTGCACATATGTGTGTGCAGTACCCACAGAGGCCAGCAGAGGGTGTCAAGATGTTAAGATACTCTGGGACTGGAGTTAGGATTGAAAGCCACCACGTAGGTGCTAGAACTGAACCCTGATCCTCAGCTAGCTTCCTCCACACACACACCCCCTTGGTTTGGTTTTAGTTTTTTTGTTGTTTTGTTTTTTTTTTCCAAGACAGGGTTTCTCTGGAACTTACTCTGTGTCATTCAGGTTGACTTCCAACTCCGAGATTACCTGCCTCTGCCTCCCCAATGCTGGGATTAAAGGCATGTGCCACTGCGCTGAGCCTCAGTTAGCTTTCTTATATGTAGTTGTCGTTCACAGTGGGTCGGGCTTCCTACATCAGTCATCAATAATCTCTCATAGACATGGCCACAGGCCAGTCTGATCTGGGAATTCCTCACTCCAGTGTCCCTCTTAACATCTGACTCTAGGTTATGTCAAGTTGACAATAAAAACTAGCACACCACACATTGGATAGTTTTAATCTTTTTAAAAGTAGTATTCTGGATTTTCCCCCCTTTTTGATGGCGCATGTTCTCAGTCTGCAAACAGTTGAATCCATGGATGGGAAAGCCTCCGAGATGAGGTTTGGCTAGAATAAGGCTGGCAGTCATACAGTAATGAATTATAATCACACAACATGAACCTGTACGTCAGGACTGATGTGACAGGCTCATAAAGGGTCCAACTGAAAGACTTTCCTGGGAATAGAAAATTACCATGTAGAAAGGGAATGAACCGTGCTTGCTGGTATACACCTTTAATTCCAGCATTCAGGAAGCAAAAGGATGTTTGGACCAGCCTGGTCTATGAGTTCCAGGACAGCCAGAGAGAGCTACATAGAGAGACAAAAAACAACACACAAAAAGGGAATGATCAGGGGGGGGGGGGCGCACACCTTTAATCCCAGCACTCGGGGGCAGAGGTAGGCGGATCTCTGTGAGTTCGAGGCCAGCCTGGGCTACAGAATGAGTTCTAGGAAAGGCGCAAAGCTACACAGAGAAACCCTGTCTTAAAAACAAAAACAAACAACAAAGGAATGATTAGATTACCAAACCACCATTTGTCAGCCAGTAAGAATCAAAAGTAAGTCTTAAACTAATGGTAGGTGTGATGAGAAGTGAGATGTTCCTAAATCCTGAAGGGATCGTTCTATTAAGGAACTTGGCAGTTAAGAAGAGCTAGCCAGGCATGGTGGCTCCTGAGGATGGCCTGTAATCCCAGTGTTGTGGAGGCTAAGGTAGGGCCTCTCACTGTCTTTAAACAAACTCAGAAACAAAACAGTAGAAACCTTACATTCAGGAAATGTGGCAAGTGATCACAGCTCCTGTCACTAATGGAGGGTCCAAAATGACATTGTGTGCCTATTGAGATAATGCAGAATGTAAAACAGAAAACACACACACACACACACACACACACACACACACAGAGGGAGAGAGTGAGGGAGAGAAAGAGAGGGAGAAATGAGAAACAGTCTACAAAACAAAGGGCCAGTACTCTTAAAATGTCAAGGAGACTGAGCAGGTGACAGGTATGTGCTCTGGATGATTCTTGATTAGATCTTGGGTCAGAAAACACAGAATTTAGGAAGTCAAGCTGCAGTAATGTTATACATTACTCATAAAACTTAAATAATGGTACAAGCTGTATATAGAGGCAGAAAAGTAATGGAAAGATGAAGTGTATGTGGTAATACACTGGCGTTTCAGGGACCTGTGTGCGGTAGCAGGAATTCTTTGTGCTACATACCTGTTGTCTAAATTGGGAGTTAGTTTTCAGTAATTTTGAAAAGATAGGTAGGAAGGCAGGCGGGCAGGCCATGACACGTGTGAGCAGAGACCAACTTTGCAGAGTCTTGTTTTGTTCCCGAGATGGAACTTAGGTCATTACTCTTACATGGCAAACACCTTTATCCACTTTACCCATCTCACTGGCCCGGCATCGTTAATTAAGGTAGACAGAAAATGCCAGCTGAGTGTGGTAGGCTAAGATGCCTCTGTGGCCCTGCTCTGGGCTGTGTAGCCCTGGCTGTCCTGGAACTCCCTCTGTAGCCCAGGCTGGCCTCGAACTCACAGAGATCCGCCTACCTCTGTCTCCTGAGTGCTGGGATTAAAGGTGTGCGCCACCACTGCCCTGTAAGGAGCCCTTTATGCCAGCTTCTGATGGGATCTTTTTAAAAAGGGTTTGTTTTATTTATTTTGATTGATATGCTTGCCACAGCATGTATGTCAGAGGACAGCTCGTGGAAGTGGAGGAGAAAACTCTCTCTCCACCATGTGTGTTTGGGATCCAACTCCGGATATCAGAATTGGCAGCCAGCCATCTTACTGATCATGTGGTTCATGGGCATCCACCAACCTCGACTCTTTTTTTTCTGAAAATAACTGTTGAGTTTTATAAATTTATCAATTATGACTATAAAATAATGTATGTAAGAATTCAAATAACCCAGTCTGTGTCCGTGTCTCTTTTCTTACAACAAAAGCTTAATATAACCCATGGACATCTTTTAAGTGTGTGTATATCACTACTGCCTCGTTTTTTACTGTCTTTCTTTCTTTCTTTCTTTCTTTTTCTTTCCTTCCTTCCTTCCTTCCTTCCTTCCTTCTCTCTCTCTCTCTCTCTCTCTCTCTCTCTCTCTCTCTCTCTCTCTCTTTCTGATTCTGCTACCCCTAAAACTCACTGCTGAGGATTGATAGACCCCCTTAACTAGGGATCAACTACTCACTGTGTAGCTTGGGCTGGCTGGTAGAAAGAAGCACTCCCAGACAGTGCTCTCCATGAGAGGCGAGGTGACTGCTCTGGCCACCTTCATTTTTGTGTCTCAAGGTTTCAGTCCCAAGAGAGATTATTCAGTCACCTAGGGGAGTGTCTGTCCCTTAAGTAATCAGCTATGGTTGGAGAAGCAAGGGCACAGTGCCCAGACAATGGTCCCCCAGTACCTAGTCTAGAGGAGGACCAGTTGGGCTACCTTCCCAACCAGCTGCCCTGATTACTTCCTACCTGGTCTGTCGTGGATGCTCATGGAGCTCATCTTGCCTACCACAGCAAAAAGACCACTGAGTCACGTGATCACTGCACGGGCAACAACATGTCAGTTTCTGGTCCTAGACCAGAAATGCTGCAAATGACCCAGCATCGCAAACAAAGCAAGTCCCCCACTCCATCTTGAGTGTACCACAGTGTGAGGACCTCAGCCGCACATGGACCGCAGAGGCCCCGGTGCCTGAACAGCCCCTGCATGATCTCACCTTTGCCCACTCCCTCCGCGATCTATAACCCTCTCCGTCCCTGGTCCCTGCCACCTCCTGACTTCAGCCCTTGCATCTGTCACCATCATTTCCCCCTCTCCCAGGCACTTAGCCTTTCCCGAAACTGCCCTTGTGTTCTCTGATATCCGTAGACTACCAAGGATCCACTGTTGTCTGTAGCCTTGTGTCTTCTCACACAGGCAGCCCTGTTGGGCCTCCAGGTCATACCCAATCTGAACTGATGGAGACTGTTGGCCTACCCCTGTGGCAGCTGGATTGGGTGGCTTTTGAATAACAGTTTCTTTATCCCCACATTAATACTGATATCTAGAGTGTATCTTTTTCTGGTCCATGTAACCTCACTGCCATTTGCATTTTGAAGAGAAAGGTTCTTTTCAGCATACAGCGTTGTGATAAATTGTTAGCTGGGGGGCCAGAGGCAGCGGGGAGTCCCTACTTCACTTGGCTCTGCGCTGACCCTGACAGCTTTTCATACCACATTGCTGTAGCCAGAGAGGGAGGGTTCTTACTAGGTTTTAATTAAAAGCACAAGGTATTCTTCCCCCCCCCCCCCCCGTGGCATATTCCATCTTCTTTTTCCCCTCCCCAGCACATCATCCTGTACCATTTAAAATGTTTGGGACTTGGCTAATCCCTATGGATAGAAACCTAGTGGAGCAGGATATTGATTACCAAATATGGTATTGCTGCTAAAGATGCTGGCAGAATGTGGCTTGTATTCTGAGTCTCTGGCCTCCCAATAAGCTGCCAAACAAATTAGGTCATTTTAACTTCTGAGCTTTTTTGCTTTGTTTTGTTTTTGTTAATAAGATGCTGGAACTTTGATTTGGAACATGATGTTGATGTTATTTTAGCTCAAACAAGAGAGGGGTATGAGAAGGGGGCAGGGAGGAGGGAGACTCGGCCCAGCATGTTTCAGGTTGGTTGTGCAAGAGGCGAGCACATTGATGGTCTTGGTGGATTGCAGACCACGAGTAAGTGAGCTAAAGCATAGAATTCAGATGTTCATCCCCGTGATCTAAGGTTAAATGCTCCAGCGGACTGTTGACAGGACCCAGGAGGCTCTGTTATCAGGCCCTCAGGTTGTTGCAGGCTCAGGATTAAAAAAGATGCTTCCAAAGAAGGTTGGTGGAGTTTAGTGTTGGAGAGGACTCCCTGAAGTGTGCTGCTGCTGCTGCTGCTGCTGCATGTCTGCCATGCTTTGGTGTGAATGTGCAAGGCCTCCAGGGGAACACAGTTGCCTCTCAGCAAAGACACTTCTTGAGTTCATATCTGGGAATATGGAATTTGTTGTAAGGGTAACTGTACTGGTTTTTTTTTTGTTGTTTGTTTGTTTTGCTTTTGAGACAGGGTTTCTCTGTTTAGCTTTGGAGCCTGCCCTGGGACTGGATGTATAGACCAGGCTGCCCTTGAACTCACAGAGATCTGCCTGCCTCTGCCTCCCTAGTGCAGGGACCAAAGGCGTGGGCTCCCACTTCTGCCCGGCCTGTTTTGGTTTTTGGTTTTTGTTTGTTTTGTTTTCGCTAAAGATAGATCTCACTCTGTAGCCCAGGCTATCCTTGAACTCATGCTAATAATCCCCTAGCCTCAGCTCCCTCCCAAGTGCTGAGATTACTGATGTGAACCAGTGATAATAGGTCTGATAGGATGCAGTGTGTCTCAGTTGTAAGTTGGTGAGACAGGCAAACACTGCTTCAGAAATGTCTCCTTATGTATGTTCTGGTAATACAATACAGAGGTTTTCCTAAGAAAGGACCCTGGAGTTAACTTTGGTTTGTGTTTGTGTTTTGTTTAGTTACTTCACAAAACTGATACTTCCCTTTTTCACTTTTATTGGTTAGATGATAGAACTGCAATCCCCCCTACCTCTCGCCGTGTTCTAGCCTTCCCCAAAATAACAAAGTCAGGAGTAAGTTCTTCTCCCTCCAGCGTGTCTCTGGGTCGGGACTTTGGTTTCCTGAGGCTTTCCGCTCCTCATTCCTGTTCCTAGCAGCCACTGTCCCTTGTGTCTTTGGAACTGAACCTGTGAATGAAGTTCAGAGTCATTCATCCTTGTCTGCAGAGACTCTTACTAATTTCTTGTAGAAAGAGCCCTAACTTTCCTCACAGGGAAGGAAGGTGGGAAGTGGTTCAGGGGATGATGTACGTATAGTATTTGTAGATGAAGTTCTCCAAAGATAGGGTTTTAAAAGAAAAGAAGGAATGTGAGAGACCATCAGGCCCACGGAAATGAAAAGCTTGTGTTCCTGGCACACTCCATTTTTAGGACTGAGACAAACGTGGGGTCTGAATCCGGGGTGCCTTTTTGACACAGATGGTAGTGTCTCAGATTCCTGGCCTTGAATGGTTTTCATTAGACTCCTAGTTTTGCTTCTCATTCTTGCCTGAGAAGGTCCTGAAATCTACTTGACATAAATCTTGTAGTTTAGAGTGCCTGGAATCTGCTTTAGTGAAACATGATTTTTATTGTTGCTTTTTCAGGATAGGGTTTCTCTGTGTAGCCCTGGTGTCCTGGAACTCACTCTGTAGAGCAGGCTGGCCTCAAGCTCAGAGATTACCTGCCTCTGCCTCCTGAGTGCTGGGATTAAAGGCGAGCGCCACCAGGCTGGGGCTGAAACATGTTTTTTTCCTAAAAGGTCAACTGCAACGCAGTGATGGGGAGTCTTTTGTTTCCTCATACCTTGTAAACCAACCATAAAAGAAATCAGGATTTCACCACTTCAAGCCTAGCGAATTCATGCAGTAACTGGGATTAAACGATAATAGTTACATTTAAAATACTGCAGCTGTCTAATTCCTGGGTTCTGAGTATTCAGGGACTTGTATTACCTTTGTAAAACTGAATTGGAGACAGAGTTCTTTCCCTCTATTTATAGGTAATGACACTAAAAGCACTGAAGAATTTGATTGTTTATAGTGTCGTGCAGAGTGCAGCCCGCTCAGGATTTCAGGTGTCAGACTTCACTGCTGCCCAGCATGTCCTTCTCTGGGTCGAAGCGATATTTTCTGGTCCCAGTAGCAGCCACCAGTCAAAGCTTTTAAGCTGTGTTACGAATTTGCTGGTCTGCATTTGAAAGGTCGGCCTGGACAGTGTCCAGGAAGAACAGGGATGTTTGCACATCCATGAAACTAAAGAATCTGGTGGCGAGAGCTAAGCTTGCCTGGCTTTCTGGCCACGCTGTACTGTGTGGGTTTTCCATGTTCTGTGTAAATACGAGAGCCTTTGCTGACCTTGTTCCCCGATAGGCCAGGGTTTACATGTACGTTGATTTTGTTACCTGCTGGTTTACATCTTCCATTTGTTCTTTCTCCCAAAGGGCATCCGCTTCGATCCTGAAATCCCGCAAACACTACGACTAGAATTTGCTAAGGCGAACACGAAGATGGCTAAGAACAAACTCGTAGGGACTCCAAACCCCAGTACTCCTTTGCCCAACACTGTACCTCAGTTCATTGCCAGAGAGCCATGTAAGTTGATCTACTTTTCATTTTGGAAACCACAACAACAGCAGAGAATGGTTGGGAGCTGCTTGTGAGATAACACTGTGAGATGGCAAGCCAGCCGGTTCTCGTTTTCCATTCTGGTGACGAAACAGCCTGTTCCTCTACCTAAGTTCTGAGGACGACACTGTGTTGGTGATTGGCCATTGTGAAAAATGGTTCAGCTTGAACAGAACTGCGCCTTCCAGATGGACTTTCACTTTCTGGGTTTCCTTGACATGCCGTCGGCCACTGTGCGTGGGTCCATACTGCCCTCCCTGCCCCCATCCTTGGGAAGAGCAGCTGGTTCTCGGCGTTCTCTTTACTCTGCTGAAGGACATCAGTTCTTTGGCTTCAGAAAAATATCAAAAGAAGCAGACCCGCGGGAGCAAGCTGTCTTGTTATGATACCTTCAGGAGAGTAATGGACGCGGAAAATTTGTAGATCCAGAGCAGTCAGAGCTTAGCATTCTGAGATCCGTAAAGTTTCAGAGAAATTTAGGTTTCCTGTTTTGAATTATTTATGTAAGGACACTGGCTAATTGTTGAGCAAGCTTTTTAGCCCACGTAAACGAGCTTCTGCCCTTAACGGTACAGTCTATCACTTCTGCCTTTGAGCGAGTAACTTTAAAAGGCTGGCTTCATTTTCTTTCTGCACCTCCATCAGTGGCAGAAGTGAGGCATGAGACGGACTTTCAATCTTTCCTTTCATTGCCATTCGTGATTAACATGGCAGGGCACTCAAGTCCAGGTGACGCACAGTCATCTGGAATGTTCGGTCTCGTGGTTCTTGATCTTTCCAAAGCACACAGTTCTGATCCCCTTGCCTGCTTCCCTGGAGATGCCCTTCTCAGTGCAATGAAAAGGCACGTGGGCTCTGCTCGCCGGTGTCATGTGCACATCAAAATCAGTCAGATCCTCCTGGATGCTAACTGTTTGGAGCCCAGTGAGCCTAAAAAAGCTCGTGCTGGCATGGAAACAGTAGATAACGGTTTCATCCCCTCCCACTGCCAAACACAAAATTTTTTATGGAGCCACAAAAGAAAGTCATAACAGGGGGAAAATTATTTTACTTTTTTCATGTCCTAAGTAACTTGAATATTTAGGAAAGAAATGTAACTAGAACTTCATCTCCATAGAGTGGTTGCATTAGAGAAGGCTGTAAGGGCATCTCTCACGTAATTCATCTTGACCATTTAGACCAGTGTTTGGTAACACAGTTAGTTAGTTAGTTAGTTAGTTAGTTAGTTAGTTAGTTAGGTGGATGAGTAAGTTGAAATTTTGAATTTTGCTGTCTGAATTCTGGAAACATTGACATCCATCTTTGTGTCTGGAAGATTCTTCCATAGGGCATTTACAAAGAATACTTTTAGAGTGCTTTGGTTTGTGTGAAAAGAAATATGCCTGCCTTGGATCTCAGCGTCACTTGAAATGATTCATTCAAACAGGAAGTGTCACCATAGTGACACACCAAGTTTCAGCCTTTCATGTCTACTTAGAACTCAGACCTGTGGAGCCGGAGGCTGGGGACCAGACAGCCCGCCTGCTCACCAAGGCTGGTGGGAAGCGGCGGAGGGGAACGCATGTCAGCAGGGCTCAGCTGTCTGGCCACACTACACATTCCCTTGCCATTCGAATGGAGCAGAACTCAAAGTGATCAGATAGTCTCCACAGCACAATCATAACTGGGGCTGACCCTGGCAGCACAGACTGGAAGCTGGGTGTGGTACCTCACACCTGTAATTTCCAGCACAGAGCCGGGGCGGTGTAGGGGTCTGGTGAGATGAGGCAGAAGAATTGCCACAAGTTTGGGGCCAGCCTAAGCTATATAGTGGATTTCAGCCCCCCTCCCTCACCGGAAAAAGGGCATCCCTATCCCTCCAAATCAACCAAAAGGCTATTTTTTGAACAATCTGATAATAGTGTTTTCTTGGGAAAATTAAAGTTAGCATGCTTTCTCTTTATATAGCTCCGTTTTACGACAGAGGCCCTGACAAACAGCCCTCCGCTGTAACTCGGCTGACCTTGTCATCCGCTAACGTCCCTCTGGGGACAGTCATTTTCCATATCCTCCACTGTCACCGTTTTCTGAGAACCACATCACAGACTAGCAGTGCCTGCGTGGATGTGGACGGGTGGGTCCGGTTACACCGTACAGCGTTGATCCCTTTAACTCCCTGTCAGGTGGAGATGCAGTGGACTGAGAATCAGGAGGTTGGAACAACCCAGAGGGACGTGAATGCTGCTTTTTGTTAGCGCTCTCACTTGATGAGCCTGGAAAGTGGTCTTTGTCATCCCCAAAGGAAGCGTGTTCTCTGATTGGATTATACAGCAAACATTTACTTGTGCTCAGTTCTCTCTAAATCACTACCTGTTGAACCGAAATGGGGACCCAGTGCACTCCATCCTGGGAAAGAAGCTGTGGGCCCTGCCCAACAGAGCTGTCAATCCAAGAAGTTGGAGGCAGTCGCAGTGGTTAGGAAATCTTGGCCCCATTGTGAAGGACATGAGAGAGCTTAACGTTGGTGGCACCCGGCTCCTGTATGTGCTAATCCTGCATGCTTCATTCATGATGGGGGAAAGCGTGAGGAACCAGGTCTGTAGAGTGTGAGGGGGTGGTGGCGGCCTTGGCTGTACATCCCGAGGTATCTGACAGCTGTTGTCAAGTCTAGTGACCCTCACAAAGGCATTTGATCTTTCTGTGCTCCTGCCCTCTCAACTCTAAGAAGAAAGTTAGGTTTTCGTCACATGATGGTTCTGAGAGCTAATAAAGCCATATCACAAGATCACCCATGTCAGGATTAGGAAGGCATAAATGCGTGTTGGGTAGCAGGTGAATGCAAGATGTAATCTAGTTTTCTTTTTATAGAGCATTTGGGTTGGTGTTCTTTCCCGTGGGTTGATAGGTATCAGTATTGTGTGGCTGCTGCCAGCTGTCCTTCCTTGTAGGGTTAGGAGAAAGAGTAAATGATACAATCCCAGGAAAATAGTATGTCTTCTTAACTAGTTTTTGGGGGTGGTAAGGGCAGCATATCACGAAAAGTCTCTCTGTGTAGCCTTAGCCTGAAGCTTCAGGATAGATTAAGGTGGCTTTGAACTTGAGGACATTCTTCTGATTGTCTGCCTCTCAGTGCTACTTATAGGTGTGTGTCTCTGTGCTCAGAGTAACTATATTTTCACTAATATGACCATTAGTTTGAGCACACCTTTAATCCCAGCACTCGGGAGGTAGAAGCAGGCAGGTCTCTGTGAGTTTGAGGCCAGCCCGGTCTACAGATCAAGTTCCAGGACAGCCAGAGCTGTTACACAGAGAAACCCTATCTTGAAAAACATAAACAAAACAAAACAAAAATTAGTTTGAAGTTAGTATGCTTCGTAGCCCTTATCATATAATTCGTCATGTCCTTGAACTTGAAGTGATTGCCTCAGCTCCTGAATGTCCGGGACTATGGTCCTGTCCCACCAGACCCAGCTATGTGTAATCACATTGATATGTGTGCATAAAAATGTGTCTTTTGCTCCTCACAGTTAGGGCTCCTGGAGTTGTCCGCCTTTGTGCACTCAACATCAAGCAACTAGAAGTGTACCTGGAATGTTTGAACGTGTCGTGGATTTGCTTTTACGTTTTTAAATGCGATCGTAATTGCTTTCTGCCCACAAACGTGGAAGGAGCTACAGAGTGAAGATCTATAAAAACGTGCAGTCTTTAAATGCGTGTCTGTATGTGTGCCACGTGTGTGCACGTGGCTGTGGAAGCCAGCGGAGGGTATCAGATCCCCCTGAGCTAAGGTGGTTTGTGAGTGCCGGGAACCGAACTCAGGTTCTGGAAGAGCAAGTGCTCCTAACTGCTGAGCCATTTAGCAGCCCCCGCCCCCCAGGATATAATCTTTTTTAGGAAACACTGAAGTGCACATACTTAAGAAGTATACTTCAGTGTGTTTATTATTGTGCACGTGGAATCTCACTGAATAAATGCTTTTGAGTTGAGACTGTTTGCAGCATACCTTATATTATACCTAAAGGCAGGGGCAGCCAACACCTACTTAAGGCCTTTGCTTAGACTAAACAGATCTCCTTGTCCTTTTTTTTTTTTTTTTTTTTTAATACAATGACAGGTTGGCCTTAACCCCAGTAAATTCCTGAAGATGACCTTGACCTCCCCCTCCCAAGTGCTGAGGTAACTGGTATTCGCCACCATGGCCAAGTTTCTTGGAGTGCTGGGCATTGAATCCTCTGCCAGCCGAGCTATGTCCCTGACCCTCAATTCAGTTTTGAGCGGATTGTCTGTGGACTCCAGAACTCTGCAGTAAACCAGCGTCCTGAGTTTCAACCCGAGGTGGCTTTGATTCTGTGGGATCTAAGCTAGGATTTAGCTCTGAATTGTGTGTACAGATGTGAGGATAGTGCATGTGCACATGTAAGTACATGTGGAGGCCAGATGTTAACCTCAGGTGGTCCGCCTTTGCACACACGCACGCGCGTGTGCACACACACACACACACACACACGCACACACATCTTTCAGTGGGACCTATAGCTTTCCAATCCTCCTGACTCTACTTTCCCATGGATTACAGCATGGCGCACCAAGCCTGATTTTCTGTGTAGACGCTGGAAATTGAACCCAGGTCCTTTTGCCCATGGGCTAAGCGCTTTACTGACCAAGCTGTCTCCCCTGGCCGTTACCTCTGAATTCAGACTCACACTTTGTGTGAGTCTGATGTGCAGTTGTATTTGGGAATCATCAGTAAACCAAGGAATTAAACAACCTTTGCCCTGTTCCTTGAAACTCCCCTTTGCCCTTTCAGCCTCCAAAGCATGTGTGTAATTACTTACAGTACTGGCAGGGCATAACCCTTAGAAAAATCAGACCCTTCTTTATCTGCCTGCCATACCCCTGGAGATGAATACTGTCCAAGCTTTACATCTGAAGAGATTTTTGTGAAAGTTTGGAACTGTGAAGTAAGTATTGGGGTGAGGCGGTAATCCTCCCTGCCTGTAGCTCCAAATGACCATAGTGCAGCTCTGTGATGCTCTCTTCAGAGCGGTAACACAGCATAGGCCATTGCAGATTTGGGAACATGACAGTGATCGACACCTCAAAGGACCTCCCAAGAGGCCACACATTTGATACTCTAGAGACACCAGGTACTGAAGTCCCAGAAGGCAAGGAGAGCCAGAGCAGCCCACAACAACAAATCCTTCTAAAGAGGAGCCATCTCTGGTCTCTTTCTCTTGCTGTGGTGAAATACCTGAGGAAAGTTGACTTAGAAAGGGAAGAGGTTTATTTTGGCTCATGATTTTGAGTCCATGATTGGTTCAGGCCCTTTGCCTACGGCCCATGCTCTTCATGGCTTGAGCATGTGGCCAAGCAAAACACTCAGTTTATCACCAAGAGGCAAAGAAAGAAAGGGCCTGCTCCCCAGGACCCGAAGACCTCATTAGGTCATGCTGAAAGTTTCCACTCTGTACAGTAAGCCTGTAAAATGGCCTCTGGGGGACATTCCAGATCCAGTCTAGCACAAGGTTGACTATCTACCTCCACCCCACTCCTGTCTTCCAACCCACGTGCACCTTAGGTTGATGTTTATGATTTTAATGATAACATTAAAATAGCATGAGGCGGTCAGTTTTAGTGATAACTGTGTCTAACTGCAGACACAGTGCATTTAAAATAGAAATTAAGTTGTTACACAGCTGACCTTGAATTCCTGATCATTCTACCTTCAACCCCCAAGAGACTCTGCCTCGTTTAGTATCTGTTTCATCATCAGAGTGAAGTTCATCGCAGGAGTCAGGGTTTCGTAGCTCTTGTGGACAGAAGTCCACACCCACATCCTGGGCTACATCTTACTTGCTGAATACTTTTCTGTCTCCTAATTGCAATGCTTAAAATCGGCACTAAAATCTCAGTAGCTCCAGCCCATCTTTTAAAAAAAAAAAAAAAAAAACATAGAATTTGTCACCCAGATAACTCTCCCCACCTGTGCTTTGTAAACTCAGTTGATGTAAGTGTTTATGTAAGCATTAGGTATACAGGAGTCATTAGGTATCCAGGAGCAGCAGGTAACGGTTATTTAGTGGCAGGGTCTCCTATAACTCGGGCTGGCCTTGACCTTCCAAGTCTGTGCCTCCACTCTTGAGGTCCAAGTGTCTTGCCTCAGTTGCCTGTCGGGTCTCTGTTGCTAGCCACTGTTGCAAATTCCTGTTTCTTCTTGCCTTCTACCCTTGTGGTCCTCAGATAAATAGCAGCTACTGCCTGTTCAGTACAGCGGTTCCAATGTGGCCCTCCACCTTAGGTGGTCTCTGACCTGTTCCCAGGTAGTCATGAAGACTATACTGTTTTCTCCCGGCCTCAGCCCCCCCTTGTCCTTCACTCCTCTGGCACCATGGGCTAGATCCCTAAGCCCTAAATATCCTCATGAGAATGGTTTCCCTTCCTCCCTATACAGTGGCCGACACAATTCTGGCTCATTCATTCATTCATTCATCCATCCATCCATCCATCCATATATCCATTCATTCATTCATTTATTAGTTTCTCAAGATAGGATTTCTCTCTCTAGCCTTTGTTGTCTTGAAACTCACTCTGTAGACCCGGCTGGCCATAAACTCACAGAGACCCACCTGCCTCTGCCTCCTGAGTGCTCGGATTAAAAGTGAGTGCCACCACGCCCAGTTTATTGGCCTTTATATACAAGGACAGTGACACTGACATTTGCTAGTTAAAACTATATTCTTTACACTTTTACTATTAAAAGATAAAATTTTATCTAATAATGTCCTTGAAATAACATTTTCAGCTGAGCTAGTAATTGAGCTCAGATGGCCAGAGTCAGTGAGACCCATGGTTGCGTCTCCAGAACTACAAAAACAAATGCCCACGGTCATCCATCTTAATTGCAAGTGCACCAGTGAGCCATGCATGTATACATGTACGTGCGTGCGTCCATGTATGTGTGAAAGTAAAACACTGCTGTGGTTGTAAGTTGAAGTGAATGCTGCTCTTTTTACATCCTTATTATTGGATACTGATAAACTCTGACTCTTCAGACATAAAGATTTGGCAGACAGGCTTTCTCACAAATGTGCAAGATAAGCTTGTCATTTTAAGGAAAATAACTGACCACCAATAACATTAAAGCTTTAATTAGAAATTTTAATTAATTGAAAATTTAGTTGAGAAAGCTTTTCTACTACTGTGCGTTATAGCTGTGAAATTAGTGGATTTTTTTTTCTCATAGTGAAATGAGTCAACTTTTGGAAGATCCACATAGCTCACCCAGTATTTTTCCAGTGACATGATTTATTACAAAATCATGGATGAGGAAGAAAATCCTTCTAGAAGTAACAGTTGATTTTAATGTAGCTGAAAATGAAAGTTCATTGACATTTTAGATTCCACAATGCAACATATCCCCCAGAACTATTTGCCCAGTCTAAAGGCAGAGGGGGTAATGTTTTCTTTGCAGGAAGGACACATAGAAGCCTTTCTCTTCTGTGGAATCTGGATTTGACTGTATCTATGACATCAAGAGGACGAGGTCTTAGGTGAGGGAGAGGACCTTTAAGGGGGGAGGATTGGACAGAGAGGCAAGGACAGGGAGGAATAAATGTATTAAAATGTTTATCAGGGCCCATTGTTGTATTCACTAACTTAGAAAATTAATTTTAAGGAGAATTGCTGTGTGTGTGTGTGTGTGTGTGAAGTTTTGTTGTGATATCAAAGTACCCATAAAGGGTGTCTAAGGCTTGTCCACTTTGGTTGACAACGCTCTGAGGCCATATTTTTCTCATGTACTAGAACCAAAACAGTATGTTGAGATAGATTTAATTAGAAGCAGATGTGAGGCTCTAGTTGTCTTTTAATAAACTCAACACTAAAGAGATTTACAAAAACGTGGAACTAAAGCCTTACTTGTTTTGGAATGTGAGGGGTGCCCTGCCCTCTTGCCCAAATATTCTATGTACATTAATGGGGTTTTTTTAACTGAATAATTTTATTTAGTACATGTAACAAAGCAGGTATCAATCAGTGTTATGTGGAATTGTTGATTTTTGTTTTCCCTCCTGCTTGTCTTCATTGATGTCCCCCCCCCCACACACACACACATCTTTACTCTTATTAAATTTAAGCCTAGCAGCCTCTGCCTCTAGACGAGCTCGGCACCTGCCTGAGATGAGAGAGGGTCCAAGCCAGTCTAAGATAAACGAGTGATGGCTAGCATACCTGAGCCCCAGGTTCAACCTCCAGCAGTGCAGAAGCCAAGCACAGTGGTGCACATCTGGGATCCTAGCATTATGAAATTGAAGGCAGGAGGATTGGAATTTGAAGGTCATCCTGGGCTACTCAAGACTTTCTTTCAAGCCACCCACTTAAAAATAAATGAGATTTAAAACAAAACAAAAAAAGACCATTGGTAAACATGTAAAGTTAGCGTTTGTTCCTGGTTGCATGGTCATGGGAATCGGCGTGGGCCAGCAATGGAGTTTGGAGCAGTAGAGCTGGACTGGATGGGCCTGGGGCTCGGCAAACCTTCTGCCTTTCTGAGGGAAAGGCCCCTGTGCCAGGTAGAGCCCATCACCTGTCCACAAAGATACTCCTAGGGAATGAATGACCCATGCTGTTTGCCCCACCTTCCCATTTCTGTTACCAAGGCCAGTATCTCAGGAAACTTAGACATTCAACTTTTTAAAGCGTGGTGGTTTGAAGGCCTCATAACAGTTTTTAAAATGTGTATACATACCTTCTTATTTGTAGCTGAAGTTTTCTCTGGTCCTGCCCAGCCACAGGGACCCCGCAGCCACTTATAGAATAATCACTCAAAAGCTTCTATTAATTAAAATAAAAATTAAATTAAATTAAAAATAAAAATTAGCTCAGGCCTACCACTGACTAGCTCTTACTCTTATACTCAGCCCATTTCTGTTAACCTATATGTTGCCATGTGTTCTTTGGCTTTACCTGTGTGCCATTACATGCTGCTCCCTGGACGGCCGGCTGACATCTCCTAACTCAGCCTTCCATGTCCCAGAATTCTCCTTGTCTGTTTATCCTGCCTATGCTTCCTGCCCGGCTATTGGCCAATCAGCTTTTTATTTATCAACCAATCAGAGCAACACATTCACACCATCCAGAACACCCCTCAGCATATATTCATTGGTGTCTTCCCTCACCATAATGTAGCTGTTTCAGTTTAATGGTATCTGTATATTTGGAAGTTAGATGCAGAAGATTATGTTATTCCAGGAGAATGTATTTTAGTGTGATGGATGAGTAACAGCAGATAAACATTCGGGATAGCTGAATGAATGGGATTATCCACTCCTGCAATGTTATCATCGCTTACATTCCCAGTTTTAGGCCTTGTGGGTTTCATACCTAATCAAGGAATTCCCTGTAAGCAAGGCTCTTTCCAGAAAGATCTACAGGTGTGTTGTCTGCTGGGAGAGTGCAGGGAGTGGGAAAGCCTTGGGTAGAATGTACTTACCAACTAGGTCTGGGGTCTCCTCTGTATCCTGCTGTGAGCTACCCTCTAGGAGCTCAGCTATATTAACAGAGGGCACACGGAGTGTCTGCTTCAACAAAATAGTTTAATTAGTGGCGGGAGGTGGAGGAGTGTCTTTCTGTCCTTTAATGAAATACCCTCTTGAAGGTCAAAGAGATCAAGTTTGTCAACCATTAACAGCCCTGTACAGGAAGCAACGGTGAATTCCTGTGCCCATTTTCTCACTTGAGTTTAGCCAACATTTGAGGGGAGGGGAGAGAAGTTCTGCTCCTCACCGGTTACCCTCGAGGAAACAGGCCCGTGAGGACCGTCAGCATGACCCAGACAAGGGCTGAAAGTGGCCTTACAGACGTAACATCCGGTGAGGCTGAGGGCCGTGGACAGGATGGCAGAGGGGCATCTGGGGCGCTTTCAGACGCTTTCAACCTGTTAGCTGAGCATGGGGAAGATCTCAGCAAGCAGAATGTGTGCAGAAAGATGGCCAGGCTAGTGCAGATCCAAACTTACAGGAGGAAGGAGTCCCCAAAGCCCATCAGCTGGTTCCACCAAAGAGCTGCACTCAGCAAAAGGAAGTGGCCACAGCAGGCGAGTTACGTGAACGATGCCTGCCAGACAGAGGTTTAGATTTACCGAGTCCCAGAACACACCCTGACAGGGTGCTGCCGAAGTACCCCTCTTATTTTTTTTTTAAATCCTCTGCATGATTTTTGTTTTGCTTAAAACATCTTTTATTATCCCAGATTCTGTAGGTCAGAGATCCAGGCATGGGTTAGTTAGCTAGGTCCTTTGTTCTGTGGATTGTACAGAGCAAAAATGAATGTATTGGCCAGGCTGTGACCTTATCTGTTCCAGAGCTGTAGGAGAGCTTGGGAGCAGGAGGTTGTAAGTACTTGGTTAGGAGGATGGTTTTTAAGCTCTTGTGTAGTCAGAAGGTTCCTCCAGTCCTGCCCAGGCCCCAGGGTCTCCCCCACCCCCCAGCCCCCGTGGTCCCATGGCCCCTCATAAAATCACCATTCAGAGGCTTAATATTAATTACCAATTGCATGACCAAAGGCAGGCTTCTTGCTGGCTAGCTCTTATAACTTCACTAATTTATTAAGTGGCCATGTGGCCGTGGCTTACTGGTAGTTTTACATCTCCTGGCAGTGGCTGGTGTCTCCTTCCTCTCCTATTGTTCTTGGATTTCCCCACCTGGCTCCATCCTGCCCTGCCACAGGCCAGTGCAGCTTTATTCATCAACCAATCAGAGCAACACATATTCACAGCGTACAGAAAGACATCCCACAGCACTGTTGTTTAATTGAGCTACTACCACAATGTAGCCATCCGTAATTGCTAACCCCTCACTGTGTGAGGCAAGATCCTCTCTATTTGACACACGAAATGGCACAGTGAGCTGAATGCCGAGTCCCTCCACCCCCTCCCCATGAGGAGAGCAGGATCTTTTAGGTGTTGCCGGAAGCCTGAGTTAAGTAGGAAAGGAAGACGTGTATTAAAAAGCCCACTCCTTGTGCCTTCGAGGAAAAGGCCGATGCACTGAAAGGACATTGTTGGCCAAAACCTTCCCTGGGCAGCGGATGTCACCAAGAGCTTAGGCCCCACACTGCATGGAGTCTGTTAGTGGTTTTTAAAGAGGAAACTTGGTTTTGATGTATCTGGGGCTAGAGTATGCATGTGTGTGGAGGCCACGGGACAGCTTTGGTTCTGTTGTATCTGCAGGCCATGGGACAGCTTTGGTTTTGATGTATCTGCAGGCCACAGGACAGCTTTGGTTCTGATGTATCTGGGGCTAGAGTGTGCATATGTGTGGAGGCCACGGGACAGCTTTGGTTGCCATCTTTAACTCATTTGAAACGATTGAAATCGGATTAGCCTGTGACTCACCGTTTAGGCTAGGCTAGTTAGCAGGTGTTTTTACTTGGGCAGTGGGGATGGAACTCAGGACCTCATGCTCTCAAGACAAGCACTTTACTTGACTGAGCTATTTCCCCAATGGAAACTTGTACAGAAGTGTGGTGATATTGTGTTCCCCAAAATATTGTGCACACTAATAAACTTATCTGGGCTCAGAGAACAGGACAGCCACAATATTAAACATAGAGGATAGGCAGTGGTAGCACACGCCTTTAATCCTAGCATTCCAGAGGCAGAGATCTACCTGGATTTCTGTGTGTTCAAGGATACAGCCAAGCATGGTGACTCACGGCTTTAATCCCAGGGAGTGATGGCAAAAAACAGAAAGGTGTATAAGGCGTGAGGACCAGAAACTAGAAGCATTTGGCTGGTTAAGGTTTCAGGCTTTTGAGCAGCAGTTCAGCTGAGATTCATTTGGATGAGGACTCAGAGGCTTCCAGTCTGAGGAAACAGGATCAGCTGAGGAATTGGCCAGATGAGGTGGCTGTGGCTTGTTCTGCTTCTCTGATCTTCCAGCGTTCATCCCAATACCTGGCTTCAGGTTTGATTAATATGATTCTTTAAGATTCCTGCTACACAGAAGAGTTTATTTCTGTTGGGGGACTTGGACTTGGCGCTCAAGCTTGCGCATGCTCTCTCTCTCTCTTTTACACACACACATACACACATACATACACACACACATACATGCATACATACACACACACATACACACATACATACACACACACATACATACACACACACATACATACATACACACACATACATACATACATACATACATACATACATACATACATACAAACCATATACCAAATGTAAAGAAGATAGTGTAACCAATAACAGAAATGCACCACTCATACTTTTGACCATTATTTACTTAAAATCACTGGTGGCGGGGAGGGTGGGTGTCTCTGCGATTGTTATTACTTTGTCGGGGCAATATGTATTCACTCTTAACTGGCTTTAATATAGAGCAATGTTTCTTCCTGTCTTTCATTTTCATACTGACTTTGTTAGTTTGTTTTGTTTTTTGATTTTAGAAACAGAGTTTCTCTGTGTAGTTTTGGTGCCTGTTCTAGATCTGGCTCTGTAGCCCAGGCTGGTCTCGAACTCACGGAGATCCGCCTGCCACTGCCTCCCAGCTTCATATTGATTTTTAAAAATAAAGTGTTAGCCTTCTTGAGAGAAAGGTCCTCCTTCGGGGTTTGTCCATTTCCTTCATCTTCAGGGTCTTTTCTTGGTTCTCATGTCTCTCTGTTGGCTACAAAATTAAAGACAATGACATCAAAGGTTCGGTGAGTTCAGGAGTGCCCTTTGCCCTTGGAACAGGAATTAGTCCTGAGTTCTCATGGACGGCCCTCCCTGACTGCTGTGAAGCCGAGTGCATGTCAGGAGCTAGGAGAGACTGTGGATTCAGGTGGTGGAGAGGGACCACCTCATCTTACGGTCCTTGCCGGTTTTATTCATTGGTTTTTTAGAGACAGTGACTTGTATATGTCCATGACTAGCCTGGAGCTCCCTGTGTAGAGCAGGCTGGCCTTGAACTTGCTTCTTTCTGATCTTCCTGTCTGTCTCTGTCTGTCTCTGTCTCTGTCTCTCTCTCTCTCTCTCTCTCTCTCTCTCTCTCACACACACACACACACACACACACACACACACACACGCACGCACGCACGCACGCATGCACGCGCGTGTTCTGGAATCTTAAGTCTGTACGACCATACCAACTTCATCTGAAAGGCATGTCCATTGATCTTTTTTCCCCATTCCTTCCTTGGGAGCTGAAACATGACTTTCCTGATCCTGTAGGTTTTACAGGTAGCTCACCCCCAACCCGCATTAATCTATTCCCTTTTATGGTGAATTTTCAGTGTGAGACCGATGTGACTTTATCTCCACTGGTGTTCACCCTTGAAGGGAAAATCTGCTCATTTAATTTTGTGTTTCTTTCAGTGTTTGAGACAGGGTCTCACTTGTGTATCCCTGGCTGTCCTGGAACTCACCTTGTTGACCAGGCTGGCCTCAGACTCTCAGAAATCCACCTGCCTCTGTCCCCCGAGAGCTGAGATTAAAGGCCTGGGCTACCACACTTGGCTTTCATGTCTTTCCTTTTTCCTACCTTTGAGTGTCCTGGGCTCATGTGTTCTCAGGGCGCTTTCCTGTAAAGCACCCTTCTTTCTGATGCCCCGGGGCAGGGCAAGAGCTGTGTTTTGATGGAAGGAGATGCAGCATTACCTCAGCGAGGCCAAGTGTGGGGATGTGTTTCACACACAGGAGTGAGAGGGTTTGTGTGGCTCAGGACTAATGCTCCTGGGTGCCCACGAGCGTCGAGTACGGAATTGCCTACGGACCTGACTTAAGTAATTCCTCTATCGACAGAAGAGGACACCTGGGTGGCTTTCCCTAGAAAAGCTTTAGAAAAGAAGTGTTTTAATTAAGCTTTTTAAATTAAGAATGGCCACTGCACACTGGGAATACAAGTGGTTATACATGATTGCCTTTTTTCTTCTCACGATTCAGGCTTTCTCAGCAATAGTGTCATGGAAAATATTCTACATGTCTAGTAATTTCTCCTGGTGAAATTAAAGTGACATACCTCCTGCAGGGATAATTTAAAAGAAAAAGACATGGGGTTGGAGATTTAGCTCAGTGGTAGAATACTTGCCTAGTAAGCACAAGGCCCTGGGTTCGATCCTCAGCTCCTACACACACACACACACACACACACACACACACACACACACACACACACAAAGACATTTAGGGTTGGGGACGCAGCCCACTTGGTAGAGTGCTTGCCTGGTTTATACAAAGCCTTCCCTCCATTCAACCTCTACCACCACACGTCTGTAACCCCAATCCTCTGGATGTAGGGGTAAGAGGGTCTGGGGTTCAAGGTCATCCTCAGCTACATTTTGAGGTCAGCCTGGAGCACAAGAGAGAGACCCTTTCTGTAAAAAGAGGTGGTGGTGGCGGCTGTAATTTAACTTGAAAAAAGTCTTTGAAGTCCAAAATCCTGAACTGAAATACACACGACAGGCTTGTTTCTGTCTCTGCTCCACTAGCATGCATTTGTCAGGGTAACATTAGACTGTATTTGTAGCTCTAGAATCTCAGTTTCCACCTTTTCTAATAAAATTGCTTTCAGGGTCCACCTCTACTGCGCCTTTTAAAGACAATCAGCAATTCTGTCCATAAAAGGTGCCAACACCAGGAACATAGGCGTGAGCTCTAGGTTTAGTCCACCATCTTCCTAAGCATGCACCATTTTTCCCTAGCACTTTGTTATTTCAATGGAGACCTCCTTTGGATAAATTTAGTATAGATGTGTTTGATAAACTGTCATTAAAAGTTATTTAAAAGATTATTTTATTATATAATAAACATTTCTTAACTTGCTTAAGCTCTTTCCCTAAAATAGCAATTTAACTTGACTTTTGACAAATGTTAACTGAATAAATAAATAACCCAGTAATTGTGAGATGTTAAATTTAGCGGTTTACAACCTTCAGCCTCGCATGTCAGGAAAGATCTTCAAAAAGAAAACTTAGCGATTCTTTGGGGGAAAAAAAATGGAAAGCATCGAATCATTTTTCCCCCTGACCTTTCTTCCTTCTCCATGAGGAACCTGAAGCAACCCTGCGGGATGTTTAGAAATCACAGTGTCTTTCCTCATCTCCCTGGTCAGGTATCCTCAGGGCCGCTGATTCACCAGACAGACACAGGCGTCCCTGGAGTCTCAGCCTCTATCCCGAGGTCCTGAGTTAGAGCCACAGGACAGACCAGCAAGCACCCGAGACTCTCGCTAGGGAAGCATGATGTTCCTTCCGCACAGGTTCCTTTGTCTTCGGCTGGGTCTGTAGTTGATCCAGTTATGACAGTTTTAGATGAGATGAGCAGAAACTCTTGGAGGGGACAAGAGGTAGGCTAATCCTAGTGGCAAAAACATTTGAATTAGTTCTCCTTGTCACCAAGCTTAGGGGTGGTGGCTGATGTCCAGCCAGACTGAGCATCCTCCATGGCTGCCAGTCATCGCTCTCTTCAAGCTGTGTGTGCACATGCACCCCCCCTCCACACACAAACACACACACCGCTCTGCCATAATCCTAGGGCTAGCTGCCTAGCCCCTGGCTTTCCTTGGCATCTTTTCTGAATACCTATAGGTATGTAAAAGAATTCCTTACCACTTGGGTGTGTGTGTGTGTGTATGTGTGTGTGTGTGTGTGTGTGTGTGTGTGTGTGTGTGTGTGTTGAATTGTTTTTTAAAAATGATTGGTTTTAGTCTTAGACTAATAGCAGCCATAATAATAATGCATCCTTTTGATTTGTGTGTGCACATCTGTATGCATGCCGAGGCATGTGTGTAGAAATCAGAGAACAACTTGGAGAGTTTGATCTCTCCTCCTGCCGTGGGGCTTCCACGGATTGATCTTGGGTCAAAAGCTCCTTTTACTAGCTGGGCCATCTCGAGGGTCTGAAACCCCCTTTTTTAATAGATGGAGATTCGTGGAGTGACTGTGAACTGAGTACCCCTAAGTAGAGTTTCCAGCGTGCAGGCTCTGATGCGCCCACCACTGATCCTCACTCCCAGACGTGGGTCTCTGCTGTCTAGAGAAGAGCACAAAGACCAAAGAGTCTACCATGTTCTCTCTGCTTCCGGACTTTCTTAGACTCCTATTTATTCCCTGGCCATAATTCATAATTGGCTGTTTGTCCTTCTGGAGGTCCCTTACTATTACTTACTTTATAGACTCCGTGGGACTCCGCCCGTGGACTAATTGTCCTACCATCTGGCCTTGCTGCTGCTGTAGAACTGTTTATTGCTTTAGCTAAACCTGTCATACTGTATTGACATGTAAAGTTTCCTTGTTGTGGAACACGGTCTTATGTAGCACAGGCTAGTCCCAGACTCACAGTTCTGCCTTGGCCCTCCCAAATAGTGCATGCTTCCAGTGGCCTTTCCATCCTTTATTCTAGCCTCTAAGTTCCCTTTGTGATAAAGAGTGGGCTTTGTAGAGTGTCTGACACATAATAGTGTGTAAATTACTGTGTTAAGGTTAATTCTAGTCACATCTCTGCTGCTATCAGACCAAAATCTGTACACTCTGAACTTGTGCTCACGGGCCTCAGAAACACACACCTGTGCTTCCTTGCATGTGCTAGCCCTTGAGAATCCAGATCTGGGGACTGGTTCCCCAGAAGAGTGATTGCTTATACCAAGGCAGGTTGTAGATAAGCTGACTTAAAGAGGATGAAGTGGTTGCCTCCTCCTAAGGAAAGGCAGGCAGAGTCTCAAGAAGGTGCAATAGGAACACAGAGCCCCGCAAGACTGCCTGAACACACTAGGTATAGGGTGTGTTCTTTAGAAAGAAGTGAGTAGCTGGACACTGGTGGTGCACACCTTTAATCCCAGCACTTGGGAGGCAGAGGCAGGCGGATCTCTGTGAGTTTGATGACAATCTGGTCTGTAGAGTGAGATCCAGGACAGCCAGGGCTACACAGAAAAGAAAAAAAAAAAAAAAAGTGAGTCTGTCCAAGATCAAACCTGTGAATTCAGCTTGACTTTAATGATTTTAAAGTCCTGGAAATCTTGAAGTGGGTTGATGCACCCATGCTGCCTTGGGAACCGATCCTGAGTTTATGATTCGGCTGAGTTACATTCTAGGCAGGGGGAAGAATGGGAGTCAGGGACAAGGCTGCCTTTGTTCAGGAAGTCATAACTGGTTCCACTACTCAGGCCCAGGTGAATTGGAGTGTGTTAGACTTGGAAAGGCTGAAGGAAGGAATGGACAGAAGACCTTAGGACTGTAAAGCGGGCAATGTCACCAGTTCAGAAGGTGCTGGCAGCTGTGGGAGATCTGCAAGGGGAATTACGTCATCAAAAGATCATAACAGTGGGGGGCAGGTGGTGGCGCACGCCTTTGATCCCAGCACTCGGGAGGCAGAGGCAGGCGGATCTCTGTGAGTTCGAGGCCAGCCTGGTCTACAGAGTGAGTTCCAGGACAGGCTCCAAAGCTACACAGAGAAACCCTGTCTCGGAAAAAGAAAAGAAAGTAAGTAAGAAACTGATGGGACCAATGAAAAGTGGAAACAGAGCCTGGCGACTTGGGTTCGGTCACCAGGACCCACATGGTGGAAGGAAAAACCCAGCTCGACAAGTTGTCCTCTGACCCCCACACATACAAATAACAGTAACAAAATAATTTCTAAAGGCAGTATGGCTTTGTTTCTTTTTTTTCCTTAGGTTTGTTTGTTTTTGTTTTGTTTTGAGACAGGGTTTCTCTGTAGTGCAGCCCTGGTTGTCCTGGAACTCCTGTAGACCAGGCTGGCCTCAACCTTAGAGATCCTCCTGCCTCTGTCTCCCGAGTGCTGGGATTAAAGGTGTACACCACCACCAATTGGCTTGTTTTGTTTTAGTTTTAATTTGGAGGGGAAAATGAAGGGGATGACTAGGGCCTCACATGGGCTAGGAAACAGCTCAGTTGGTAGGGTACTTGTCTACCTGGCTGGGTCCAGGGTTCTACCCCCAGTAGGAGAGTGCAGAGTACCATGCAGACAGGGCTGCACCTTCGTCCTGGAAAGCACAAGTGGCCAATTAGCTGCGTGCCCATAGAACTTTCCCCGGACTCACTTGACCTACGTTTCCCCACGCCACCCTTTGCCCCTTTGGAACGGCTTCTCATCTGAAGGTATTTCCTGTGAGAAGCGAATGTGCCTGAGATGCGTAGACCCCAGGCAGCTGCTCCCCCTGTGTTTGCATCGAGGCAGCCGGAGAAGGAACCTGGACAGAGTGTACACCGTGGGCCTGAGCATCTCATGCTGGGCCTCAACACCGAGAAAAGGAATCTCGTACGTGCACAGTGCTGGAGAGACGGGAGGGGGCTGCCTGGAGGAAGGATGAAGGGACAGGGAGGCTTAGCCCTGAGGGACCAGGGAGAGGGAGGACAGTTGGTTGTCCTTACTTCTTTGTCATGGTCCCCACAGACCTAACTGCTTTTCAGACCTGTGCCTCTCGCTCCCTGATGGGCTCTGTGTGGGGGATGTTACGTTGCTTTCGGAGGGCGGTCTGTAGGGACCAGGGCTCCAGATCCCAAGGCAGCACGTACCTGTTACTGTAGTGGGTCACTTACTGGGACTGAGAATTGGTAACACCCAGGGTCGTTAAGGCAGTGCGGCCCTGGTGTGATCATGTGACCCGCAGCTGCTGCTCACTTAGAGCACTGTGAAGCTCTTGGAGTGATCTCTTTAACCTTCACTATAACCTGCTTCATAGATTGTTACCACCTCATTTCACAGAAGGGGAGAGTCAGCCAGGGGTGGTGGTCCCCACTGCCTGTAGTCCCAGTGCTTTTGAAAGATCAGGAGTTCAAGGTCATCCTCAGCTATATAGCAGCTTGAGGCTGGCCCTGGCTGTATGGGACCTTTCCCTCCTTCTTTCCCTCCCTCCCTCCCTCCCTCCCTCCCTCCTTCCTTCCTTCCTTCCTTCCTTTTTTTAAATGTGGTGTCAAGTGCACAGATTTGAAAGAGTTTGCCCAGGTTAGATGCCCATCTGAGACCCACAACTCAGGCTTCCAAGCCAAGCAAGCCTTTAGGAGACTAAGGGAAGAGGATCCTGGTGAGTTTGAGGCTAGCCTGAGCTCCAGCCTGAGTTCACAACCAGCCTGTACTACATAGTCTTAAATCCTGTCTTAAAACAAAATTAACTCTCTGGCCTCAGACCCTGAAGGGTTTTTTTGTTTTGTTTTGTTCAACATTTCAGAAGCATGTATGCATTAAAAACCTATGGTAAATGCAACAAAACTTTTATTTGAAATGTAATAATTCACCAGGCAGACAAGAGCCACATAAAGGTGAGAGCAGACTTCATGAAGTTATCCTCTGGCCTCCATGCCTCCTGTCCTCTCACACACACATTTAACAATTTTAATGTAGTCACTCAGGAACATTAATTATTTACATAGTATTTTACAATTAGCTCTCTCTAGATTTTTGTATCACCTCAGATTCCAGCTATCAGTGGCACCATTTCCTTCCTCCCTCTCAGTGGACCTGTCCAGTCAAGCTCCTTTGTATAAATGGAATCATAGTGTTTCCTGCCTGCGTCTGGCTTCCTTGGGCATTTGTATATTTGTAGGTATTTGTAGGTGTGTTTGCTCTAGACAGCCCAGGGCCTCAATGCAGTATCCTCCTCACTATCTGTCTCCCTCTTCTGGTATAGGAAAAGGTCTGCCCGGACTTTGAGCTGGAAGCTGGTTAATTTAGTATTACAAAAAAGGTTGTAAGAGTTTGGTAAAGAACTTGGGAGTTTCCTAAATTCCGTTAAATAACTGCAAAATAGCATATTAAAGTCATGGTAAATGGCTAAACAAAATAACCGATGTGTTTATAGGTAGGAAGGATTTGTACAGAACAGTGAGCAAAAGGTAGATCACATGACTGTGTATAGTACAACCCCAGCAATGCATATGCATGCATGTGTACACACACACACACACACACACACACACACACACACACACACACACACACTTGCAGCAGAAGTCTCCTAGAGTTCAGGCTTGCATGTGGGGCTAGTCTCCTGTTTTAGTGGGGGACAGGAATTTCACCCCCTAGGCCTGTTGCTTCTGGGATTACAAGCCTGTGCCATTCTGACTGAAAGCAAGGCTTCTTCCTTGGTTCTATTTTTTTTAAATGAAACTAAATGCATGCTTTATTTTTGCTGGCAAACTCTGGGCCTCGTTGATACCAGACAAGTGCTGTGCACCTGAGCTACAGCCACACGCCCTCCCCTTCCTTCTGTGATGAGTTGTGGCCAGAGAGGAGGGAGCTGAGATTGACCTAAGGGTAGTGTGAGCTTTTGCGACACTGAGATGGCCAAGACACCCCAGAAGTCCTCACAGGGCTCCTGTGTGTCTCACCTGCCCTGAAAAGCCACTGTCGACCAGCCTGCTGACCACACACATTTCCCCGATTTCCCCTGGAGTCCCACTGGAGAGCCCTTTAGTGTATTAAGTCCATCTGTGAGTGCTGGCTCATTGGTCATCCCGAGACAGGAAGAACCTCCAGCCTTGCTCTAAACTCCTCCCGTTCCCTTTCGACATTGAATTGTCTTTAACCAGGCTAGGGTACCCTGTTTCTGCAGATAGACTCTGCTTGTCCTTTACTGCCTCAGGCCAGCATTTGCAAAGTCCTAACTGCCTGCCTGACTGGGAAGTCAACTGTGTAACAGTCTGCATCACTGACATCTAGGCCTTTGTTAGGGCTCCTAAACTTGTGAAGTTTTTGTAGCAAAGAATACAGGCAAACATAACCAGACAGGACTGGGTACATAGGCCCCATGGGTGCAGCTTGGGCCTTGGATGGTGCTCAGGGAAATGGAGTCAGATGCCCCAAAGGCACTTGAGTGGCTGTTTAATGAGCTGGACCTTGGAATACGTCTGTATCCCTGGGCACAGCTAGAGGGCATGAGCCTTTTAAAGGAAGCCTTCTACTCTTAAAGAGCCCCGTGCATTTTAAACATAAGATTGTAAACAGTGGTATAATACAAAGAGCAGAAACATGACTCTTAGACATTGATAGCAATACAATTCCCTTGTAGAAAGAGCTAAACAAGACAGCTGAGACACAAAGGAAGAAGAGAGCCAGGTGGATCTCTGTGAGTTCGAGGCCAGCCAAGGCTACCAAGTGAGTTCCAGGAAAGGCGCAAAGCTACACAGAGAAACCCTGTCTCGGAAAAAAACATAGATAGGTAGGTAGGTAGATAGATAGATAGATAGATAGATAGATAGATAGATAGATAGGCAGGCACGCACCTTTGAAGACAGAAGAAGATAATTCCCATGGCATGGACAACCTTGATTACATCTCCAGATGGTATCCTGGCTCCTTTCTCAGGCAGGTGCCAGTCACTGTGAACCTACTGTGTGCACCTCAGAGTCTTACTTATACGTTGTAGTCCAGCTAGGTGGCCCCCAACTCTTGAACAATTTCATGTGTGTGTGGTAGCTTGTTGTCCTGCCCCATCACCACCCTTTCTCACCCGCCCCTTGTTCTTCCAATCCTCTCCTGGTTTCCTGCCTTTGGTTTGGTTTGGTTTGGTTTGGTTTGGTTTGGTTTGGTTTGGTTTTGTTCTGTCACTCAGGTGCCTGGCCTTACCCAGTAACGTTCCTGTGCGGCCTCCACCACAGGAAATGTTCACGAATCACTCGTGTATAGCACGGATGCTTTCTTCCAGGTCTGGACCCGTTTGAGTCTCCACCACCCCAATTCTGAAACCCACAGCTCTGGGGCACTTCCCACATGACGGACCATGTCCTCCTACTAGCCTGCCACTATGGAATCAGTTGGTTCCCTTTCTCCCGTCTGTTTTTCTGATGCTGGGCTGGGGTCTCCAGGGTACAGTTTGTTTTAGCAGGAATCAGCAAGCTGTTTGGACTGAAAACATAAAACCAGACCATCCACCTGCCATTTGGTTCACAACAGTTACATAGTAGATACTGAAGGTGTTGGCCAACACAGTGAGTGATAAAATTTGAGAGTATGACCCTGACTACACTGACGTATTTTTAGTTCTGTGGGCTTTATTTATTCAGACTGCCTAGCTTCTTTCTTATACCTGGAGTCTGTCTAATTCTTAGGCCTAGACTGCCTTGTTTACCTCTCAAGACAAAACCCTCCACAAATCTACAGGGGGGAGGTGCTTGGATTTATTTATTTATTTATTTATTTATTTATTTATTTATTTATTGTGGTTATTTTGACATAAGATCTTGTCCTATAGTGCAGGCTGATTTTTATCCATCCGTCTGTCTGTCTACCGATCTATTGATTTGCTTGCTGTGTGAGCCGAGCTGGCCCCAAACACATGGTTATCCCGTGTCGGCCTGTGACTATTGGGCCGTCTCCCCAGCCCAGAAAGTAAACACTTTTCTGGTAATGAGGCCTCCATAGGAACCAGGCCCTGGAAGCAGATCTTTTGAAGATGTGCGTGTATGCCCAGTGCAGGCCCTGTCTGTCATCCTCTGGAATGCCACCCACCTCCGTGCAGGAAGCCCCTCTCATCAACCTCGAGCTCACCAATTATTCTAGAATGACTGGCCAGTGGGTCCTAGAGAGCTTAGCCACATGGGTGCTGGGGATCAAACTCAGGGTCCCTTCCCTTTCCTGACTCGGCCCTTAAAAGCAGATATTTTTTCAAGGTTTATTCATTTGCATGAGTGCGTGTGACGTGGAAGGGGGTGCATAGTGCCCTCTGTCGCTCTTCACCTCTCCCTTTGAGGCAGGGTCTCTCTCGGAACCTGAGCTAGCAAACCCCTGGCCTGTCTCTGTCCTCACGGTACACAAGTAAAGCCCATCGTCGACCTGTAGAAGCAGACTCGTTTGTCTTTCTGGTACCGGGTATTAGATTCATAAACTCACGACACAGTCTCCTTGTATCTTAAATCAGGAAGCAGACTGGTAAAGGAAACCGTATTTGTGGATTCTCCACACAAGGACAGACAGACCCTGCTGCCTCTCAGGCAGTGTTGCAGGGGGTGACATGCAGAGGCAGGACATGCACACATGCACACATGCTAATGTAGCTAGCTGTGAGTGGAGCTGTCCAGTCTGTGGAGCCTTGTCAGGCCAGTCCTCCCTGCCTGTAGCTTGGGCTTTCCCTTCTCCCCATAGGTACCTGAGGAAACTTAGTTCTTTGGGGTCTCTTGAATAATCTGATAGTGTAAAGGAGATCCAGTTGTCTGTCTAGAATGTCTCCTCCCCTGATGGGGCCACCATCACACCCCCACAGGTGATCTGTGTCATCTTGGACACGTCACAAAACGTCCCCAAATGGATGTAAGGTGATTATTTGCAGCTTATAAAACATTTCTCAGCTCCATTAACAAACTTCTAAGGTAGAAATTGAGTCATCACACACACTATTTACAGACCTTCTCTAAAATTGTCAGTCATTTCCTGGCTCTTAATTATGAGTAGACAGCTTATTGTTGGTTTAAAAAAAAAAATTAAGTGATACAGTTTGAGCCAGGTGTGGTGGCGCAGAGGCAAGTGGATCTCTGTGAGTTAGAGGTCTGCCTCTGAGTTCCAGGACTACACAGAGAAAGCCTGTCTACAAAGTGGTACATCTCAGCTTTCCCTAATGACCATTCTGTTTTTTAAACCTCATTTTTGATACTTTATAGAAAGGTTCTGTAGCTTTGTGGACATTGTCTGTATTAATGTAGAATTCCTCTCGGGAAATAACATTGTTTGACCTAGGCGATAAACATGCAGATAGTTTTCAGTTCTTAACCTCCCTAGCAGAATTAGCCTCCTTGTTTTCAGCAACTAAAAATAAATGCTGGCAGAGGAAAAGGGTCTTTTCTGGAGACAATGTCCCATTCCCTGAGATCTGGATGGCCTCATCATCTATGTCTCCCCTCCCCCCCACCCCTATCCCCAGTGAGTCTTCAGAGGCTGGGGCAGGAAGGGGTGGGGCCATATGTTGTTCTCGTGTGTACCAGGACCTTTTGACATTGACTACACATTCATTTCAAATGCCATTCTCTTGACTTGGCCTCAGTTTGCACTCAGATATATGTCTCAGTGTCCTGCATCCAGGAGGGTGGGGAAGGAGGCGGATATCCTGGGAAGGGTGGGGTACGGGCTGTTATTGTTAGGAGCCCAGAGTATCTCAGTCTGAAAAATGTCTAATACATTCCCTTGAACAAACTGTCTTGTTTTGCTGTTGTTATTCGAGACGGGGTCTTAGGTCTCCCAAGTTGATCATCCTGCCACTGCCTTCCAAGTGCTGAGTTTATGGATGTGAGCCACCATTTTGCTTCTCATTGTAGAGAGAGAGAGTGTGTGTGTGTGTGTGTGTGTGTGTGTGTGTGTGTGTGTGAGAGAGAGAGAGAGAGAGAGAGAGAGAGAGAGAGAGAGAGAGAGAGAGATGGAGTGCACACTGGAATTGGTTCCCACCCTCCACCTTGTTTTTGAGGCAGGGTCTCTCTCTCCCTGTGGCTCCAGGCTGGCCGGCCCCCAGGCTTCTTGCACAGTCCTCTCAGGACAGGAGCCCTGGGGTTGCAGGGGCCTGCTGCTGCATTTGCCTCTCCCATGGGCCCTAGGGATTCAGGCACAGGTCGTCAGACTTGCCCAAGAAGCTCTTATGCACCCAGCCATCTAGCTGGACCCTAATTGCCATGTTAATTTAAATTCCTGTGAGAGTACAGAAAGCATTGCAACTTTTCAATTATTTACAGCGTTTTTACTCTTAAGTAGGACCTTAGTGGCTGTTTGATATTGGCCTCTTTTTAGCCTTCGGGCTACTTGCTTTCTAATGGTGAGAAAGAACCCAGGTCACACAAAATTCCTAAGCTAGGTGTTGTGTCTCATGGTGTCTGTAAAGGTAGTTATATTTCTTGATTTGTGTAGGGTATGCTAGGAACTTTTCCACGTGTCTGTTTATTTGCTCAGAATTACTTGCACAGCGGCGGGTATATACCAATGTCCAGCTGGCTTTCTGTGACTGGGATAAACCCCAACAGCCAAAGGCAACTTGGGGAGGAGGGGGCTCACTTGGTTGACTCAGCCCATCACAGTCCATAATGGAATGAAGTCTGGGCAGGAATGTGGTGGCAGGCACCATGGAGATCTGCTTGCTAGCTTGCTCAGCATGCTTTCTTAAGCAACTCAGGGCCACCCCATAGTGAGCTGGGCCTTTCCACGTCAATCATTAATCCTCACAGATATACCTACAGGCCAGTCTGATGGAGACGTTTTCTCCCTTGACGTCTCTTCTTTCCAGATGATCCCAGCCTTTGTCAGCTTGAGCTGAGCAAATGTCTCCACGTTGTTGGTGTGACGTGGAAACATGGCTTCTCATCCACATCCAGGCTTGATTACAGCTGTCTAGTGGGCTGACGGAGGCTTAAAGCGGAGTTCAGTCCACACAGGCGTGAGAACGGACCTACCAGGGAGCACTATTTCTCATCACTGCAGCTGCAGGCCACAGGATGGAAGGGGCAGGAAAATGTCCCCATGCAGGGAACAGGAAGAGAAAACTAGTGACCCAAGTCCCTGGAGAGAGAGTTTTCTCCCTGTGTGAGCCAGCGTTCCCTCACCTCTCACAAAGGAAGCAGATTCTTTGCACTGAATGACCTTTCACATGGACCAGCTGGGCCACACGGGAACATGGTGCTCAGCAAACTTGCCCTGTGTGGTCAGCCCGCCTTCACTCAGGTTCAAACTGCTGCTGTGTTAGGACACCTGGAGAGGTGGTGGAAGTCGCAGATGGCCAGAGGACCCGCTCCGGCCGAAGTAGGGAAGCAAACTGGGAGTGTGAAGGGCAGTGAGTGGCGTAGATGAGGAGGCAAGGAGGTCCAGGAGCGAGGGTCTGCGTTTCCCACATGCTGGAGTGACTAGGCTAGACACACACTCTGCCTCCGTTTCTCCAGAATGAAAAGGAGCGGATGCCGATGCCCCGATGAGAAGGACTGGACATAGAATGGACCCAGTCAGCATTAACTAGTATGCTTATTTCTGCTCCTGGCATTACGTTGTTTTTGTTGTTACTAAGAGTTAGCAACTGGATATGAGAAGTGGAGGAGACTTTTAAATAATTTTTTATTTCATGTGTATTCATGTTTTGCCTGCACGCATGTCTGGGAAAGTGTCAGATCCCCTGAAACTGGAGTTGCAGACAGTTAAGAGCTGCCATGTGGGTGCTGGGAATTGAACCCGGGTCCTCTGGAAGAGCAGCCAGTGTGCTTAACCACTGAGCCATCTCTGCAGCCCCTGGAGGATAGAAGAGTGTGTTGTGGGGAGGGGAGATGGCTCCCTGAAGAGTACCAGGACTCCTGGTGGGCCCATAGCCCCAGCACCCACACAGGGTGGAGACAGAAGGATTGTGAGGAATGCTGGCCACTATCCTAGCTCCATGTTCAGTGAGATCTTGACACAAAGGGATAAGGCAGAGAGTGATAGAGCAGAACACTAGACATCCCCCTCTGCTCCATGCTTGTGTGTACAGTACACGCTCGCACGCGCATGTGCGTATATATGTACTGGAAGTAGGAAAATGAATTGGTTGATACATGACAGTGAATGCATCTTCTGGATGGCTTAAGCATGGGAGTTTGGTATATTAACATTGGAAGAGACAGCAAAATGAATGGTTTTATGAGTTGGCCTAAATTAATAACTGAAGTGGAATGAATGGCCAAGGTCTACAAGAGCCAGAACTGGTCTAGCCCTGGTTTCTCGTTGCATGCCAGTTAGCTCACTTTGCTGAACCCAGACATTTACTGTGGTGATTTGTGTCCCAGCAACTTCAATGTCGATTCTCAGCTGGAGACAGACAGGCATGCACATCCCTCCCTCCTTTCAGAGAGATTGTCAGTCAGTCTCTGGTGAGGATTGGATAGGATCACAGACAAACTCACAAGGATCACTTGAGAAATAAGGTAATTTTTACAATTAAAAAAGTTAGTTTTGGGGGGCTGGAGAGATGGCTCAGAGGTTAAGAGCACTGGCTGCTCCTCCAGAGGTCCTGAGTTCAATTCCCAGCACCCACGTGGTGGCTCACAACCATCTGTAATGAGATCTGGTGCCCTCTTCTGGCCTGCAAGGACACATGCAGGCAGAATACTGTATACATAATAAATTAATAAATCTTTAAAAAAAAAAAAAAAAAGTTAGTTTTGTTTGTAAGGTTTCCAGAAAGTGCCTGCAGAAGAAGTCAGGCCATACTTAGAACATATATGCTCAGGCCTTAAGCGTGGCTCCTTGCTGTTTAACATGCTTACTTGAAAGTATCTCCGTAAACCAGGTGGTGGCAATGCCCACAGAAGGCAGAGGCTGGCGGATCTCTGAGTTTGAGGCCAGCCTGGTCTACAGAGTTCCAGGACAGCCAGGACTAAACACAGAAACCCTGTTTTGAAAAAACAAGACAACAGAGAGAAATAATAAAAAGTATCAGCCTTCAGGCACATGTTGCTAACTGTGTTGGAATTCCTGATTCTCGAGCAGAGGTTCCCTCCTTCCCAGTGCCCACTTTGCCTCACTAATACAGAAGGAATGTGTCCTGGTAAACCAGGTCTTAAAAGAAGGGTCGTCGGCAGAAGGACTTTGGAAGTCCCTGAGCTACTTGCTGAGGTGTGTGTGAGGTGCCCTGAGAGGTGATTGCTAGTAGGGTTTCTTTTTCTTGCTTCCCCCCCCCTCCCCAATTTCCTATTAAAAATGTTCCTCTCAGCCGGGTGGTGGTGGCGCACACCTTCAATCCCAGCACTCAGGAGACAAAGGCAGGTGGATCTCTGTTAGTTTGAAGCCAGGCGCCTGGTCTACAGAGTGAGTTTCAGGACAGCCAGGGCTACACAGAGAAACCCTGTCTTGAGAAAAAAAAAAAAAAAAAAACAACAAGAAAAAGTTTCTCAATGTTTGGGTCTTCCACATCATGGCCACTGATTTTCCTGAGTAAAATTTCATCTTCTAAAACAGCCTTCTGCTTTCTAATTTTCTGTCCTTTTAGTTTATTGTAGTAATTAATTGGGTGCTCTAAAAGCTAGAACTGGGGCTGGAGAGATGGCTCAGAGGTTAAGAGCACTGACTGCTCTTCCAAAGGTCCTGAGTTCAATTCCCAGCAACCACATGGTGGCTCACAACCATCTGTAATGAGATCTGGCGCCCTCTTCTGTGTACATTATATATGTGTGTGTGTGTGTGTGTGTGTGTGTGTGTGTGTATGTGTGTGTATATATATGTATATAATGTATATATATGTGTGTATGTATATATATGTGTATATATGTGTGTGTATATATGTGTGTATATATGTGTGTGTGTATATATGTGTGTGTATATGTATATATAATATATATATGTATATATAATATATGTATATATATATATATATATATATTTTTTTTTTAAAGCTAGCACTGGACCACTGCCCCTCACCTCACCCCCCACCCTCAGTGCGCCGGCACGTCGGGGTTCCCGCCACTGTCTATAACAGTGTATTGCTTGTGCAGGATGGGGTGGGTGGGGTGTGGGTGAACTCTGGGAAGAAAGAAGGGGCCTGGGTTCCTGTAAATTAACTGGGGGTGTTTTAAGTCTCATTGCTTCTTCTGCGTGTTTCTTTCCTACCGGAGAAGAAATGGCCTGTGATTTATTTCCACTCTGGAGGCAGGATGGAGGATATGGCTTCATTCACTAACTGCAAGTGCTTGGCTGTTGGCTAGCCCTGTGCTGGGCTTGGGATGCTGGAGTAAGTTTACCTCCCAGGAGGGCCCTGTGATTGGCTTGGGTAGGACAGGCATGCAGAGGAAGGCAGGGAAGGTTTCGGCCCAGACCGGGAGAAGGGGCGACCACTCAAGAGCTGACCTGGGAAGGTCCTGGAGGTCCCGCCCAGATGACCGCCACCGGGAAAACAGGAAGTGCATCCTGTGAGTGAAGGGGGCTTAACAGGGACTTTGAAAGGGGAGGGTGTTTCAGTCATGCTGGCTTCAGGGTAGCAAGAGGAGAGTTTAAAGAGACCGCCTCTAATACAATGTGGGTGGCTGCAGTCAGAGTGTGTGGTACCATCGAATCAAGGCCCCGGGAAAGCAAGGCGACCATCCAGTGTGCCTGTCTCAGGCAGGCAGTCGAAGGGGTGCCCTGACTAAAGAGTCTGGATGGAGGCTGGCGAGCTGCTAGACAGATGGGTTTGCTTTGAGCATCTTAGTGTGCAGCGTTTCCAAACAACCTTCTAAGAGGCCAAATAAATACCAATCGGAAGTTCTTTGGCCTTGGTCCCTTTAAAGTTTCGCCTGGGACCGGAAGTTTGGCCTCCCATGTCCTCACTTATGGTGATATCCTCCAGGGCTCTCGCACTAACCTCCATCTGCACTTCCCTTTTGGAGAGGAGTTGGAAACCTCTAGACTGTGTTCCTCAAAACAGAATTGGAGCTTCTGGGATCAGACATTCTTAGGTTTCGGGATTGTATAAGACCCTTTGAGCAGTACATTGCCGTCTAACAAATATCCAGAGGTGCAAAAAGAGAGGGTATAGGGCTGGAGGGTGGGCTGCGTGGTGGGAAGGGATTTGCCCAGCTTCTCAAGAGGGTAGGACTAAGCCCAGATGGAAAGGTCTCGGTGCCTCCATCCGCCTGCTGTGTGGGCACTCAAGAGGACGTGGCTCCCTCCGAACTGAGTCTCATCCCCTGGGCCTTGGCCTTGCCTTTGTCTTCGCCACTGAGTTAGCTGGGGCAGAAGTGATGGTTGGAGATGTGGCTGCTCTTCCCAGGACAGGCCTCCCTCTGAAGCCCTGTCGTTTTCGCCTGTTAGCCAGCAGAAAGACAGCTGGGGGGGGGGGGGGGGGGGGAGGTGTTAGGAGAGCCCGTGAGGAAGGCTTCCAGGGGTACATTGTCACCCAGGTACCAGCCATGTCCAGTCATTCAAGGAACCATAAATCCCTGCTTGGAAGTGGGTAGAGAGGGATGCTTAGATGTTCCAAGAGGTTCCCTCTAACCACACTGTGTGGTCACCCACCTTCAGCAGACGTCAGGTACATCCCATTCTGCTGGGCAGGCTGCCTTTGGCCAAATGTTCGCAGGTGAATTGTTCCTGAGGACCACATGGATGTGCTAGAAGTCCCATGTCAGAATAAAGTGCAGAAAGGCTGGGAAATCTTAACTCCATCTGTCAGATCAAGACTGAAGTCTGAGTCCACCACGCCTTCAGTGTTCTCTCCCACACATGTACTTTGCTCTGTCTCGTGGGTGTAATAATAAACCAACCGACTTGAGAAACGTTACACTGTGAGACATTCAGCGTCCCGCTACTTTATGGTTACACCAAAAAACAAGCAGCCAGAGAATCATTTCACCTCTTAAAAAGCACTTCTAATCCATCTCAAAAAAAAAAAAAAAAAAAAACAAGCAAACAAAAAACTCACTTGTACTTAAAGAATGGGACGAGGTGGGATTTCTCCCTCTTGGAACATCTAAGCATCCCTCTCTACCCGCTTCCAAGAAGGGATTTATGGTTCCTTGAATGACTGGAGACGGCTGGTACCTGGGTGACAACCTGAGCCTGGAAGCCACTAAACACCTCGCATTTACACAGTAGCCGGTGAGAACATCCTGCAGCTGGGTCTTTACGGTTTTCGGGTTGTCAGAAGGAAGCACTCTGCTCGGGTGAGGGCCCTCCCCCCGGCCTCTGGAGTTAGTCATCCTGTTCCAGTGTGACCAGGGACCACAGACTAGCCGCACTCAAGCGTGGCCCTGTGCTGGCTTCCACCAGTTGATACCGGTTGGTAGGTACGTCAGCTCTAAGGTTCCTGCTGTCACAGCCCTCCAGATAAGCAGGAGCGAGCTATGAGTGCGCTAGCTAGGGCCTGAGACTCTCTTGACTTTTATAAAAGACACGGAGTGTCTTCAAATAGCCTGGTAGCTAAAATACCAACAACGACAACAAGAATAGCTTGCCATTTGTGAGTGCTTGTTTGTTTAAAATGTGAGGTCCCTGTTTTGGCAGCAGTGACTTTCCACGAGCCAGGCTCCCACCAGAACAGCTCTGATGGAAGCACATGGTCCCCTTCCTGGCCGGAAATGCAGGGTCTGCAGGGCTTTCTCTCAGCCCTCTGAGGGATTCCCTGAGCCTCGGGCCGCACCACACACCCCAGGGCCTAAAGTAGGTGCGTGGACTCGGCCATGTTGAAAGACACTAGCTGGTGCTGTTGTTTCCCTGGCTAATAGTAACAGTCAGGTGCACACTTAGCGATCACTGTCCATCTCTGCCGCCTTGAGACTCAGCCTGTCTCTGTCACCAGGGTCCTCCTGTAGGTGGGACACAGGGAGGGGAGGAGGATCAGCTGTGGTACATTTAGCCAACATTGGGATCCTGTATATATGTCTGGAGGTGAGCACGCACTACCTCTGAATGCAAGTGATCCAGCCTCCCCATGCCTGTCTCATGTGATGCTCTGCCATGTAGAAGCTTGCCTCCTCCCCATGCCTGTCTCATGTGACGCTCTCCAGGCCCTCCCTCCGTTTCCTGGTTTCTCCATAGAGCCACGACACACCCAGCACAGCGGTTTGCTGTCCTCCATGTCCTTCCCTTATTGGCAGTCCTGGCCAGATCCAGCACTTCTAGGGCCGGGGAGGGTGGAGGGTGGTGGCAGTTTGCCTGGAAATGGCAAGGAGGGAGGGGACTCTTGACCTCGGGTCACGTGCCCCCTAGACTCTGGATCGTCCAGTGTGGTACTTACTAATGGCTTTTTACAGTCACCCTCTCCTGCTTCCCTCAGCCGTCTTGGGAAGCATCCTCAGGAGACTTGGTGTCAGATGTTGACAGGTGAGAAAAGCAAACATTGAGACTGCTGCTCCACAGAGTGCATTGAGCAGTAATTGCGCCAAGCTCGCTTCCTGATGCACCGGGCAGCTGGGCAAGTGACCTTCCATCTGGCGACTGCAGCGTGACCCAGATAGAGTCTGAGCTACCCCTGGAACTTTGAGACCAGGCAGTCAGGACAAACAGCCGCTGCAAACCTTCTTCCTACCGTATCTCTCTCGAGCCTGACTTTAATGGGGACGTTTGAGATACTCCTTGTCTGAGCTTGGCATGTCCCGAGTGTCCTGTGGTCCCAGTGTTCGGCGCCCCGCACTTCTGAGCACAAAATGGGAAATGCTTTATCATGGTTTGTTTGTCTGTAGTAATAATGATAGCCGCACATATCTTGGAGTTCTGGCCTATTGAGGTCCTGCCTGTAACCCATTGTTCTCTGAAAGGCACACAGAAGGTTCTCATGAGATGTCTTCTCCCCTCCCTCCCTCCCTGAGGGGACCACACTCTCTGTTAGCAGGAAATCCCCGCTGTTCTTGGGTCCCAGCTACAGGTGGAGAGACATCTCAGTGTCCGGAGCCCAGGCCTGCAGCCTCGCTGGCCAGGCAGCACGTGCGGTTCCTTTGCTGCTTAGAATTTGGGGAAGCAAAGCCAACGGGTTGTTACCAGGAGAGCAACAGGGCCTCTCTGCCGCCGTGGAGCTGGGCGCGGGGTTGCTGGGGTTGGCTTTCTGATGTGGAGGCCGCTGTCCGGGACGCACTAACTCTCCCTGTTCTTTTCTTGCAGATGAGCTCACAGTGCCTGCACTTTACCCCGGTAGCCCTGAGGTGTGGGCCCCGTACCCTCTGTACCCAGCGGAGTTAGCGCCTGCTCTTCCTCCTCCTGCTGCCGCTTTCACCTATCCCGCCTCACTGCATGCCCAGGTAATTGATCCCCATCGGCCACCACCTCCCTCACTCCACCACCCGTCCCCGTCCTCTCCAACCCGGTTCCCCAGAGCGCACCACGTGACTAACACCTATGCAGCTAACAGATCCACCCTCAGGAAGTGAATGAACTCCCCCTACAACAAGCTGACACCCCTCCCGAACTTCCGGGGGAGACCGTCTGACAGCCATGATCCCACCCACTGCCTGATGTCTCCTCCAAAGGACACCTCTCTCTTCCTTAATGATCTCACCCTCATCTCACACACCAAGAGCAGGGCAGGCTTCCCTCCTTGGCTCCCAGCTAGCAAGAGGGCATCACAGGGGCATAAGAGTGTGTGTGTGTGTGTGTGTGTGTGTGTGTGTGTGTGTGTGTGTGTGTGTGGTATGGAAGGGAGGTGTGCACTTAGCATAGTTTAATGTGTGTTTGGTGTGTGTGTGTGGGTGGGTGTGTGTGTAAAGAGACTTCTGCTCTCTTGTCCACAGGGAGATGAGGGACTGAAAGAGGAAGGCTAATCCTTACACACGTTGCAAGGGAGACAAAAGGTCACCTATTGTCTGTGAGGAAAGGTACATGTCAAGGATAGATCTCTGCAGTGGAGTTTCCTTGCTTAGCTAAGAACAGCCTGGGTTTATAAACAAAAACTTCTTGCTTCTCCCCAAATATAGGGAGAGGCTTCCTCTCCCCTGGAGGCCATGGTTCCCCGAGATCTGCCTCACGTGAGGATAATAATGAGAGCTGAGAGTCACCCTTGGAAGGAACCACTATTTAATTGGCCTGTGGACAGGTGCTGGCCGTTAACAAGTACAATAGAGCTTCTGTTTGCTTTGCTACATAGGCCGCTCAACCCGGCCTCTTGAAAATTGCCTGGCTCTAGGCTGGCAAGATGGCTCATCAGGCAAAGGCACTTGCTGCCAAACCTGACCGCTTGGGTTCAGTCCCCAGGACCCACGTGGTGGAGAGAACCGACTCCTGCTGGTTGTCATCTGGTTGTCTTCTGCCCTGCCCTCCGTGCGCGTGCGCACGCAGACATGCACACTAAACAAATGCAATAAATCTTTTTAAATTGTTGGGCTGGTCAGGTGGTGGTGGGGTGTTTATTTTGCCTGGTTTCCAAGCCTGGATGAAACACCTTCATGTTACACAGAACAGACCTGATTAAGACACCTGTGAGCAGCCCCCATGGGTGTTCCCAAGCCACCGTGTAAGGAGTACTGTGGGCTGAGCCTGCTTCTCCAGTCCTTTTTGGCTGCATTGTCAGCTGGCCTCCTGAGCTTGTCTCCCGGGGCAACCTGGCTTCAGGCAGGCAGAGTTCAGAGAGAAGCCCATGGTGTCTTGTGCCCCAGGAACAGATATTGTCCCCTGCGGTGATGGGGTGGTAGAAAGCTTGTGGGGCGTGAGGAAAAATGCAGACGCTGTTAGTGAGTGGCCCTGGTACAAGAAACGAACAAAGTCAAGGACTAGACGTGCCCTTTGCCTTCCAATCCTCTGCCCGGTGTCTCTGCATCAGTGATCAGTAAACCTCATGACCGACAGGTTGAAGGCGGGAGCAGCTAAGTTGCGGCTGTCGCTAGCTAAGTCATTAGTGGTTTTGTGCCATGGACAACTTTGTTGATAACAAAGACCAACCAGAAACCCCCTTGGTGCACCCCACACCTCGTGTGGAGATGTGCCCCCCACACACACCTTATGGCTCAGGAACAGAGCAGTTGGCAGTTGGTCATTGGTAACATATGCCATGAAACAATGCAAGGTTGTAATCTTTTGAGAATGTGTGGCTTCAGGTAGTCAGCAACAAAGCCATTCACTGCCACCTGGAGGATCAAGACTTGGCAGTGTCCAGAAAGGACCGGGAAGACTGGCTTTGGTCGTGATGTGACTTCAGATCTAGAGTGATTTGAGGACTGTGGAGGGCAAAGGTTCTAACAAGGGTCTCTTAGGAGGTTTAAAAAGCCCACACCACTGTGAGGAAAGATGGGGAGAGGGTACCGGATTAGATGGATGGTGGCCGTGTGCCTCGCTGGCATGCATCACCCACATGGCCCCCTTCTCTTGAGACTTGCCCAGCCTGCAGCCCTCCTAACTCAGCCCTAAGCCCTAGATTTGGTGGATCTCTGATCCGCTGGTGTGATCCGTGTGACTTGAGTCTCACTTCTTTGGAGTCATTTAAATGAACATCCTTACTAAATGTCTCTGTCCATGTTGGAGTGAACTGGTAGAAGCTTTGCAGACAGCTGGACCGCCCAGCCCATCTCACAGATGAGGAAACAGGCCTGAGGAGATGGAGAGTTGCTCCGGATCACAGTGGTTAGGCCTAGAGCAGGGCTGTGTCACCTGCTGCCCTTGCTGACTAACAGAGCAAGGTGATGGCTCACGGCACTTTCACTCTTGGTGACGTTTTTGGAGAGGCCACACTCCAGTGACTCTTTGGAACTTTCTTCTCTAAGTAGATGGGAAATCTGTCAGGAGAGACTTGGAGGCCAAGATGGCTTCCGAGAATCCTCACCAGAGGGGAGCAGAGTGGGGCCCCTTCCTAGGTGACTTGGGTTTTGTTTTGGAAACTGAGTGTTTCAGAGTCTTCTAATTCTGCTTTTTTTTTATTTTTTTTATTTTTTACAATGTTGTGCTTTGTTTTGAGACATGGATTTTTTTTTTTTTCTTCTAGTGTTTCCCTCCAGAGGCAAAGCCCAACACACCTGTCTTTTGTCCACTTCTGCAGCAAATTAGATTTGTCTCTGGGAATGTGTTTGTCACATACCAACCTACTGCAGAGCAGCAGAGGGAGCTCCCATGTTGAATTTGTTAGCGCACCCCCCCCCTTTTTGCAAAAAAACAAAACAAAACAAAAAACTATTTCTTGATGATATTTGAGAGATTTCAATAAAAATTTTAATCAGAGCAAAAACAAAATGACCTCAAGTAGACTACAGAGTTTTTTGTTTCCTTGGTGCTACAATTTTGGAGCAAAGGTGTTTAATCTCTGTCTGAGGTTTGTGAGAACCCAGCCGGTAGCAGCTCAGTTGTACATTCCACGGGAGCAGCCTTTCCAAAAGAACACTCTAGAAGACTGCGCCCAGCGGAGGGCTTCATCGACACCACCTCCATCTTCTTGAGCTCCAGAATCACCCTCAGCTTCATGCTAGAAGATCCTCGTGCCAACAGGTCGTCGGCTCCCAGAAGTTCTTGCATCCGCACCAACGAGGCTGACATCTAGCTAGTGGACGCATGCTCCCTGTGTCCCAGGGAAGGGAAGCCCCAGGAAATGGGATCTGCCGTTATTAATGAGTTGGGTCTCATTTCTAGTTCAGTTCTAGTCGATGGTGGCATGCACCTGTGATGCCTTGCACTCAGGAGGCAGAGTCCTAGCCTGCATGGACTCCAGTGAGATTCTCTCTTAACTCCCCCCTGCTCCAAATTGGATAAAGTAGCGAGACAGCAGTACAGTGTAGCGCCTTAATGTTTTTACAGAAGGGGGCATGACTGTGTGTAGCCAATGTCCAGTTTCTAGCATTAGCATTTTTACATGGTCATCTGGTTTACCCTCAAGTCACCAATGTCTGGAATGTCCTAAATACATTGTGTGAGTCATTGGATGGAAGAGGTTTGGTCCACCTTCCACATTCTGGAGGTGAAGGCAGCCTGCAGACCCACCTGTCACCTCCTGTTCACGTCTCTGCCCTTTGAATCCGGCTTCCTCTGGCTATGGCAGAAAATGAAAGCTACTGGTCTCACCACAGGGCAGAAGTGGAGCCCCCATCCCCACTAGAGGCAGCCCCAGAGTTGTCAGGGAAACGGGGCCGAGAAGGTCCTGAGTGCCGCTACTTCCGGGGACTCTATGCTACCACCATGCTTTACAGCTCACTGCCGCTGTAGGGCAGCCTCACCCCCAAACAGGGACAGACACTTTGTAAATGATAACAGACTTCCTGGGGTGTGCCCCTGGAGACATCCCTGTGACGGGCTGGAAAAATGCAGAACTAGTCCACGGGAAGAGAGCCGCAGGTAAACACGGTAGAGATCACAGGGACAGATGGACCCAGAGGCAGTATGGGCATGGCAAGGCTCTACCCACTGTCGCCATAGCTGGGCATCTACTCAGTGGGGTGTAGCCAGTTTTTTCTTTTACCATTTTGATGTGCGTGGTCTGCGGGTATGCAGCTGTCCATGCGTGTGGAGGTCTGGGGCCGATGAGGGACTCATTCTCAGTTGGTCTGCCTCAGCTGACAGGCGTGTAGCTTTAGGAACGTGCATTAGTAATGTCTGTTACATCGTAGCAACTTAGTGAATGCTCACTGTTTGGGGAGAGAGAAAGAGAGAGAGAGAGAGAGAGAGAGAGAGAGAGAGAGAGAGAGAGAGAGAGAGAGAGAGAGAGAGAGAGAGAGAGAGAGTGTGTGTTTTCTTTAGGCTTGTTTTTTGGTTGTTTTTGTCTTTTGTTTTGTTTTAGGACTAAGGATAGAGCATTCTAGACGAGCATTTCACCTCCGAATTGTTTCAGAAGCCCCCCCCCCCCCCAGCCCTCAAATTTAGCCCTTCCAGGGACCTCTTTAAGGAATGTTTGGGCTTTCTGTGGGAAGGAAGGAGATCTAGGAAGTCAGCTGAGGCTGCTGCCCACCAGGAGGAGCAGTTAAAACCTCTCCTCAGGCATGATGGTAGGAAAGGAGCTGTCTACGGAGCCCCCATCCACCAAAGGCTGGAAGGATGGCGGGCAGGGAGAGCTGAGGCACCATGTGTCAGTGTCAGGTGTTCCATCAAGGCCAGGTGAGGCAGCACTGCCCAGCAGTGTGTTCCTGGCCGCTTTGCCACCTCTTAGCCGCCTCTGTCCCCCAGCCAAGGCAGGACACACCCACCTGTAGAAAGCCTCGCCTAGCAGAGGATGCTGGGAAATCCCAGAGAGTAACACTGTGCTTGTTGATCGGCACAGCCGGAGCCCTTTCCTGTCTTCTGTCAGTTAAGCTGCAAAAGAGAAAGGCCCAAGGGCTCTGGGGCCTTCTGACACCTGCTCCTTCTGGCTCCTGGCTCCATGGTCCTGTCTGGCACCTTGGAAGGCTAGACTTCAGAGCTGTGATCGGAGCCCAGGGATCCTGCTCCTGGCTAAGACGCCCTCTCCTTGTGATTTCATCGCTGGTGCCGGGTCTCTGAGTCCAAAAAAAAAAACAAAGACCGCCCTAGCAATCAGCTTCTTCGTCACTGGTTTCAAGAGGAGAGCTCACAGGGTGTCCTTCACCGGGCACAGCAGCGCTGCGCTCTCTTGATGCCTCTGACTTTAGGATTTCTAAACATGCCCTCGTTTGCCCCGTGTGAAATGAAACTCTGGGTCATCTGCAGGCTTTTCCTGAGCTCTCGGATGAAGCCCAGGCCTGAGTTTCACCGAGCCATAACCTCTAGATTCTCTGGTTGAGCTCACCTCCTTGGGACTATTACCAAAGAGTAGTATCACAGTGAGAAGGCCCTGCCACCTAATTAGGACTCTAAGCAGCCCAAACGGGATAGATGGGGTTGTAGATCCGTTAGTGAGTACTTTTTTTTAATTACTCATTATTTTTGTGTGTCTGTGAAGTGTGTGTCTGGGCTTATGTACAGGGGTGCGCGCTTGGAAGTCAGAGGCAACTTTGTGGAATCGATTCTGTCTTTCCACCTTTGTGTGAGATCCAGGGTTTGACCTCCAGTTTTCAGGCTTACAGGGCAAGCGCATTATTTGCTAAAACATTTTGCCAGCCCCAAAAACAGGATTTTTTTTTTTTAATGACAGGTGCTACTTGCTCTGTTAAATTTGCGATTTTAGGCAAGTTTCTGTCATCCTACTGACCTTCGTTCCCTTCTGTATAAATAGAAGAATGAACACGGGGTTAATTTGAGAGGAAGAGTTCAAAACTGTGCGGCATACGGGTGGTACTAAAGAACCTTTCCACACCTTCCCTTTGTAGCCTGGTGTTGCCAGAGGCTCCCAAGTGCTCCAGTGAGCAGGGGAAATAATGTGTCGGGTGCAGAGTATCAGAGTAGCGCCTGGGGAGAGAAGCCTGTGCTGGTTTTAGGGGTACAGAGACAGAGCAGCAGGAGGGGACACAGTCACCCGGAGCTTGTGGAATGGTTAGCACGCGGGGCCAGGCTGGCGGTCCACCGTGGCCACTGTGCTTCCCCAGACACAGGCTTCCAGGTACCATTCGCTGTGTGACTTTGGAGTTTGGGAAACAGAGCCGAAAGGAAACTTAGTAATTATCTAACAGCAGCTTCAGGAAAAAGGAGAAAGTGAACTTTGCTCTTTGAAGGAAACCAGTTGTGACGGGGGCTCATGGTTTATTCAGAGGCAGTGCTGCCGGCGGGGGATGGCCGGAACCCAGTGACGGGATGAGAAAGTAGGACACCCCAACTTTAAGCTTCATACATTGTACATGAGCTCTGCCCACTTCACTGAGCTCAGCTCCCAGGGACCTCTAATGGCCCTCGCTAGCAAACATAGTTAAAAATTAACAGGCTGACAAGATTAAATAGGGATGGCGAGCAGCCACTGTGGACCGAATCTGACGCAGGGTGTTACACGCTCGGGTGCCCTCAACCAGAGCAGCGTCTCGGTGAACTTGGAGACATCGGAGCACATTTCACACGCCTGTCTGGAAACAGGAGCCTAACTTACTCTCAGAACAGCCAAGGAGGGCTGAGGCCCAGGATGGAGCGTTAGCCCCAAGGGCTTGGTCCTTGGCGTGGTTGGTCTTTGAGGATGTGTTCACCATCCTAGGACCTTGGTTTTGAGGTTCAGATCCCAGTGACTGACATGCTTGTCATCCTGCCTAGGAGCCTTTGAAGAACCAGTCTTCTCCAGCTGGGACTTTTTGATATTTTGAGATAGCGTTTGCCAGGCAGTCGAGGCTGGCCTCAAACTAGCAGCAATCCTCCTGCCTCAGCATCTCGAGTGCTAGAATTGTTTGTATAAGCTACCTCTTGGCTATAGCCGAGATGTTCTTACTTGGTCCTTGTCCAGCTGCTGGGATGAGTAAGCTGATAGACTTCCCTGTAGACAAGTCACACTGTTCTTAGGTGCCAGGAATGGAACTCTGGTGAACAGTCTAGGCAGCAAGCGCCTTTAGCCACTGAGCCCTTTACCAGTCCTGAAAATTCTTTTTTGAAGTACTCTCTTAACTGTTAGGCTCAAAATGAATAGGTTTGCTTTTAGGTTTATTCCACAGCAACTAGACCAGGATGTCCCTGGTGTGGTCATCTTCAAATGTGAGATTAGTTTCATTAAGAGTTAGAAGTTTGAGTGCCACATTGGATGCTCCTTGGCCACCTTAGATCCACCTCATCACCACCGGCAGGGGCCCACCCTGGCATTTCTCAGCTCCATGGGTATTAATAGGGGGGGGGGGTGGGGATTTAGCAAGTGCAAGGCCCTGGGTTCGGTCTTCAGCCCCCCTCCCCCCCCAAAAAAAAGCTGGTACAGAGTCAAAAGACTCTTGGCCAGGTGACCTTGGGGAGCCCAGGGGTGAGTCCCACATCACAGCAGAACCTTTCATTCACTGTTCCGCATTGACTCCACCCAAGGACAGAGAATGTTAACGGCTCTCAAGTTTAATGTGCTGCCGGGCCTTTCTAGACTGTTCCAGGCATGCTTCTGGAAGTCTAAATCAAGAGCAGGACCTCACATCTGAGCATGTGCATGCCAGCAGCCCAGAGGGCACTTTGAAAATGCAAGTGAGATGGCTTGGCAGGTAAAGGCACTTGCCGCTAAGCCTGATGACCTGAGTTCAATCCCTGGCTCCCACCATTTGGTGGAAAGAAAAACCAGCTCGGCCAGGCTGCCCTCCTTCCTCACACTCATACACCTAAATTCATAAACAAATACATGGGGTCTGCTATTTAAAATGATTCGGGCTGAAGCGAGCCTGGGGGCCCAGAGACTGCTGCTCTGGACTTGACCCTGTGGTCTGCAGAGAGAGCCACCAAAGGATGTCCCTATGTCCTGGAAGCCTTCCTCCGGAATCTGAAGAGGACGGTGATAGTTGGACTCAGTCACTGGAGAGGGGAGAGTCAGAGCAAATGATAGTCGGCCCTGCCCCACCCTGGGGTGCTCTGCCTGCAGGGGGTACCAGGGATGGTGCGCTGAGTGGGGTTCCACCCTGGAGACAGGCAGGCCTTTCTACCCTGGGACAATTATTGGAAACAAATCCTGCGTGGTGTTGAAGTGGCGGGTCTTTGCTACTTATCTCTAGCATGTTTTTATTTTTTATTTTTTCTCCAGATTATTTACTTCCCAGATATCTGCCACTCACGTCTAGCCTGTCACCACCTGGGATATTAGTACCTGACGAGACAATGTTGCCTCTCTTTGAGGAGTGTTTTAAAGCGGCATTTCTAATGGAGGGTGGCGGAATCCATACCGTGTGGCCCCAGAACAATGAATTACCCACTCAACAACTCAGTTACTTGGAGAAATTTCAGGTTTCTAGACTTCTCAGTCTGTGGTACGCTTGACACTTACCTCTGGCACAGACTCAGGGGTAGTGTTAGTTAAATATTGTATTAGAAGTTCTTCTCATGGGGACCTCAAACCCCCGGAATAGTATACAAGCTTGTGAAGTATGTGTGTGTGCACGCGCATGCATGCATGCATGCATACTTCTGCAGTGCAGAAGTGACCAGGATGACCCTTGAGGCCAGCTCTTCTTCTGTGGTTACACGTGGTTACAATGTGTAGACTAGAGGTGTTCCTAAAAAGCTGACTCTGAGGAAGTCTGGGGAAGCCTGTGGTCCCCGCAGTCAGGTGTTAATGAGGAGTCGGCCTCAGGACCTGGACAGGAGTGACCTGGGGCCAAAAGCTACAGCAGAGCAGACAGCCCAAACAGGAGTACAGGTGAACCTTCTCCTTGCCATCCTCCAAACAGTAGTGATTAGCACAAAACGGCTTGTTCTCCTGGGCCCGCTGCCCACACTCCTGACTCTGCCCCTCTGTGAGTGTAGGAACAGGAGGCTGCTCAGTTTGGCCTGCCGGGCACTGCCCCCTGCTGGAAGGTGGGTTGCCTTAGGTATCTGGAAAGCAGCAAGAGCAACCACCTCTTGGAAAGCGCGCTGTGGAGTCCCAGCCGTGAACCACAGAGGGATGAGCTTGAGCTTGGGAGAGGTGTGTGTGTGTGTGTGTGTGTGTGTGTGTGTGTGTGTGTGTGTGTGTGTGTGTGTGTGTGTGTGTGTGTGTAGGGGAAGGGAAAGCACTGAAATGAGGCAGATAGGAAGCCACAGTGGCAGACAGAGAGGAGGCCCCTTTCACGGTCACCTTCGCCTGGCCCCGACCCATGCCATCTCCCCTGCGGCTCACTGTCCCTCCTGCCAGCCCTTTCATCCCTGGGGCCCCTCAGTGAACACCATCCCACGTTGGCCTCGGGGGCCCTACATCCCCCACCTCACACCCAGGCCTCACAACTGCCACTACCGCTCCACACTGACCCAGTGCACACGGACCATTTTAGGTTTCGGGTCCCAGCGTCCCCTGCCTAAGGGCCCTGGCCCCTAGGCTGACCTTCCCCAGCTGACGCGGGAAGGCAGCGCCAACTCTGCTCTGTTTAGTGAGCAAATGGACTCAGATGAATGAACGAGCCATGAGCCATGGGTAGGTACTGGTCTCTTCTGTCTCTAGCCCTCCTAACTCCGATTTTCCACATTTTCTCCTCTTGATTTTTTTTTTTTTTTAAAGCTCCTTTTGTCCTGCAGACACTCAAGTGTGGCTGTTTAGTCTGTCCTCCAGGACAAGTTTCTGATCCCT